>NC_080553.1:11831991-11931991 GCF_028640845.1 Ahaetulla prasina | reverse complement strand
TCCTCTGTTTACAACAAAATACCTTATGCCTCCAGACTTGAAATCCTGGGTTTAGAAAATTTAGAACTCCACCGCCTTCGACATGACCTGAGTTTAACTCATAGAATCATCTGTTACAATGTCCTTCCTGTCAAAGACTACTTCAGCTTCAATTGCAACAATACACGAGCACACAATAGATTTAAGCTTAATGTGAACCGCTCCAATCTTGACTGCAGAAAATATGACTTCAGAAACAGAGTTGTTAATGCCTGGAATGCACTACCTGCCTCTGTGGTCTCTTCCCAAAATCCCCAAAGCTTCAACCAAAAACTATCTACCATTGACCTCACCCGATTCCTAAAAGGTCTGTAAGGGGCGTGCATAAGAGCACAAGCGTGCCTACCGTTCCTGTCCTATTGTTTCCTTTCGTTATATCCAATTAATATAGTTATTACATACTCATGCTTATATATATGCTCATATATTGTATAGTTATTTCATGCTTATGCTTATATATACTGTGTGACAAAATAAATAAATAAATAAAAATACATAACTCGCGCCAAGATCAAGGACGAGAACTTCAGTTGGCTCATCAGCTTCTGGCCAAACCCAACTTGCTTCTCCTGCTCAAACAGCATAACTCTCATTCCTTCTGCTCATCAGCCTGGCGGAGCGAAGAGCAATTCCCCGATGATATTTCAAAGAAGCCTTTTCGTGAAACCAATTCGCCAGGGAATCCAAGTGCAGAAATCTCAGGCAGTTTGAAAGATGATGATCTATCTATCTATCTATCTATCTATCTATCTATCTATCTATCTATCTATCTATCTATCTATCTATCTATCTATCTATCTATCTATCTCAGCAGATAGAAGGTTGTTAAGAGTGGAAGGAGTTTGTATTTCCTGGAGCGAGCAAGGATTTTCCCCTCCTGGGATTTGGTGCCCCCTAGGAAGGAAGAGGGGCTAAAACTGCCCCACTCCCTCCTTAATTGGAGTTTGTTTTATAAATAGGCAACTGAAGCAAGGGTGAAATCCAGCAGGTTCTGACAGGTTCTGGAGAACCGGTAGCGGAAATTTTGAGTAGTTTGGAGAACCGGCAAATACCACCTCTGGCTGGCTCCAGAGTGGGGAGGGAATGGAGAACTTGCAATATCCTTCCCCCAGGAGTTGGGAGGGAATGGAGATTTTGCAGTATCTATCTCCTGGAGTGGGGTGGGAATGGGGATTTTGCAATATCCTTCCTCCAGGAGTCGTGTGGGAATGGAGATTTTGCAATATCCTTCCCCCAAAAGTGGGATGGGAATGGAGATTTTGCAGTATCCTTACCCTAGGAGTGGGATGGGAATGGAGATTTTCCAGTATCCTTCCCCCAGGAGTGGGGTGGGAATGGAGATCTTGCAATATCCTTCTCCCCAGAGTTGCGTGGGAATGGAGATCTTGCAATAATATCCTTCCCCCAGGAGTGGGGAGCAAATGGGGATTTTGCAGTATCCTTCCTCTGCCATGCCCACCAAGCCATGCCCACAGAACCGGTAGTAAAAAAAAAAAATTGGATTTCCTCACTGGATTGAAAGCAAACCTAAAGCAGGTATGTAGGTACATCAAGAAAAAGAGCCCAATCTTGAAGACAGCAGAAATGTGGAAAGAGGAAACCCCAATCCAAAGGCAAGTAGCTCAGCAGACGTTTCCAGACAGCAAGAGAAAAGCATTAGTTCTCGGAGTTGGAAGACGATTAAGAAGAGCGGATGAGATTGGCGACAAGAGCCGAAGAACTGGGGAGAAGGGGAAGAGTTTTAAAAAAACCAAAGAGCTAAGAAATAGTTTAAGATATTTAAAAACGCAAATAGATGGTAGGTGCAGTAGGTAGAAGAGCCTGGCTTATAGCTTCCATGTGATTTGCTGGGTTTTAATTCAATGCACTATATAAAACTCATCAAAAATTGAGAGTTTTTTCCCCCCAGTAAGGCATTATTAAACAAAATATGGCTTATTGATGATAGAGTCATGCTGAGTTGTGATCTAAGTTTCCCCCCCCCCACTAATCATGGCTATGCTGAATGAACCATAATTGGCCAGGTTCGTATTTCACACTGTCATGAAACGTTCTTTACAAGCCACAGAAGCTAAAACAAGATAAATAATTAGTTAGTTTAACATAAAGCATTAAGCCGATCAATAAATGCCTCGAAATGTAAATAAATGGGGCACCGAAGTAGTTACTCACTGCAACCTCAGAGGGTTGCCAATGGGCGACGAGGCAAAAAAACCCCCTCAAGAATATTTTCAATTAGTATGTGGGAGTTCCATCACATTAAAGCTAACTCAGAGGTCAGCAACCTGCGGCTCCGGAGGCGCATGTGGCTCTTTTACCCCTCTACTGCGGCTCCCTGTCGCTCAAAATATGTGTCACAACCGCCAATATACGACGCCGCCAGGACGCAATTTATTGAGCTTTTGAACCCCCGGTAGGCCAACCATGGATAAATCCAAGAAAAGAAAAGTTTCAGAAGAAAACAGAACATTTAATTTCAACTACACATGCTAGTTTTGTGGCCGCTCGAGAAATAGTCAGGCAACGGGGAAGGGTTTTGTGGCTCCCGGTGTTTTCTTTTCTGTGGGAAATGGGTCCAAACGGCTCTCTGAGTGTTTAAGATTGCAGATCCCGGAGCCAAACCATGGTTTGTACAGTATTGTGTTTTGCTTTTTGCCAACGGGTTCTCGTTTTATTTATTTATTTCCTCTGCCACCCATGAGGGGAATGGAATGGAAGACACAGACAAATGACTTCCACGGCTTGGATGAGGGCAGCTGTTATTTTCCTTTTCCAAAGTCGATTTATTGATCTGAGGCCTCTGGAAGGAGAGCGATTTAGCAGCTACCGAGCTGCAAGTCTTTCATTCTGCCGGAGGGTTAAAATAATCTTCCCCAACTGAACGCCTTCAGCGTTCTATGTATTTGGGATGACTGCGATCTATCCGCAATCATGGGGGGTCCCCTTTTGCGACCTTCAGACGAGTCCATTGGGAAGCCAGATTTGCTTAACAATGGTGGCAAGAAACAACTAACTTAACAGCCGCAGCGATTCACTTAACAACGGTGGCATGAAGGGCCTAAAATGGGGCAAAACGTAACAACTGTCTCATTTAGCAACGGGAACGTTGGGTTCAATTGTGGTCGTGCGTCGAGGCCTACCTGCATTCCATCCCATAAAAGCAGGGCTTGGCTGCTGGGGGTTCGCGAGAACCTCTAGCTAAGATTCTGCGCAGTTGGGAGAACCCCCAAATCCCACTCCCGGCTGGCCCTCCCCTCCCTCCCCTCTCCTCCCCTCCCAGGAGTCCCTACGCCACAGCCTGTTTTGGATGCAGGTTAAGTGCAGGGTGCCCATGGAGGCTTGGGGAGAGTGAAAAACAGGCCTACTGGAAGTTCAGGAATGCTGGAAATGGGCCCATTTCTGGCCTCCAGAGCCTGGGAAGGCCGTTTTCACTCTCCCGGAGGCTCAAAAAAAGCCTCCGGAGTCTGGGGAGGGCAAAACCCGCCCCCTCGCCGTGTTGCAGGAGGCTGACTAGGCCACGCCCACCCAGCAACTGGGCAGAGAATCCCTTGCTAAAATTTTTGAAGCCCACCCCTGCACAAAAGCAATAGGGTTTACCTTCCCCATTTTTTTGAAACCGTTTTCTCATCTGACACTTTTACGGCTTCTTCAGAGCAAAGGCACATTCATGCGTCAAAAACATAAAAAAAATAAAAAATAAATCACAGGCGGCCAGAACAGGTCGGAGCAACGGAGCGTCCCTTTCAATCAAGCTGGTGGGAGAAATCATTTTGATTCAACGAACAGGCCAGATTGTGGCTTTATCTATTTATAGGGCCCCCTCGGTTTTTCTTTACCGTTCTGTTCAAATCTAAGAACATGAGCTCTCTTCTTTGGTGCATGGATGCAGAAAGTCCGGTGCAATTAATGTGAAGCTAAAGGTCTCCACCAGGGGTGGGATTCAGCTGGTTCGGACCGGTTCAGGGCAAACCGGATGCTTATTTTAAATCTGGTTCAACTAACTGGTAGTTGCAAGGACTGGCTGGTCCCACTCACCCCTCCCTGCCCCTTTCAGAAGTCTCCACGTGGCCTGTTTTGGATGTGAGGTAAGTGCAGGGCCCATGCGGAGGCTCTGGGAGGGCAAAAAAGGGGCCTCCTGTAAGTTCTGGAAGTCTGGAAACAGGCCCGTTTCCGGCCCCTGGAGGGCCTCCGGAGTCTGGTGGAGGCTTGAGGAAAGCCTCCAGAACTGGGGAGGGTGAAAAAATGGGCCTCCTGGAAGTTCCGGACGTCCCAAAACAGGCCCATTTCCAGCCTCTGGAGGGCCTCCGGAGCCCAGGGGAGGCCCTTTTCACCCTCCAGGAGGCTCAAAAAAGGCCTCAGGAGCCTGGGGAGGGTGAAAACACCCTCCCGTTATGGTGCAGGAGGCTGTGTAGGCCATGCAACCATGGCCAAGCCCACCCAGCAACTGGACACAAAACCAGTTGCTAAAATTTTTCAATCCCACCCCTGGTCTCCACCCAAAAGAGAAATCCCCGCTATTCACTCATTCACTGCCCATTTTTTTCCTTTCAAGATACAACATGTCATTATCCTCACCATCATTTTATCCACTGTCTATCTACTGGAGGAGGAAGGCCTCTCCCGCCACGTGCATCGAACGATAAAGCACTCACTTGAGAAGGATGCGAGCTGCCAGCATGTAAGCAAAGCTAAATATAGTTGTTGTTGTTGTTTTCAGAGCTCCTGCCAGGTTTGCGAAACACTCTTATGGATGCTACTGAAAGCTTAAGATAGTGTGAAAATGATATTTAAGAAAGAAGAGGTGCATGTGGTTGGATTTTATGCATGTGATGCTTGGCTATAGAGTGGCTTGTTCAGTCTGGCCTTTGGCTTGTTCCGTTTGAGGTTGTGCAATCATCACCGTTGTAGGATTGGAATACAGAACAGAGGTGGAAGGGAAATTTCGGAAGTCTTCTAGTTCAACCCTCTGCTTGAACATCAAGGGCTATTCGACCTCTTCTTGAGGGACATCTACAACTTCTGAAGGCAAGCTGTTCCGCTGACAAATTCTCCTTGCCAGGAAATTTATCGTTAGTTCCAGGTTGGAATAGAATAGAATAGAATAGAATAGAATAGAATAGAATAGAATAGAAGAGAAGAGAAGAGAAGAGAAGAGAAGAGAAGAGAAGAGAAGAGGAGAGGAGAGGAGAGGAGAGAATATTGGAATGAAGAGTAGAGTAGAGTAGAGTAGAGTAGAGTAGAGTAGAGAAGAGAAGAGAAGAGAAGAGAAGAGAAGAGAAGAGGAGAGGAGAAGAGAAGAGGAGAGAATATTGGAATGAAGAGTAGAGTAGAGTAGAGAAGAGAAGAGAATATTGGAATGAAGAATAGAGTAGAGTAGAGTAGAGTAGAGTAGAGTAGAGTAGAGTAGAGAAGAGAAGAGAAGAGAAGAGAAGAGAAGAGAAGAGAAGAGAATATTGGAATGAAGAATAGAGTAGAGTAGAGTAGAGTAGAGTAGAGTAGAGTAGAGTAGAGTAGAGCAGAGCAGAATAGAATAGAATAGAATAGAATTCCTTTATTGGCCAAGAGTGATTGGACACACAAGGAATTTATCTTGGTGCAGAATAGAATAGAATAGAACAGAACAGAACAGAACAGAACAGAACAGAACAGAACAGAACAGAACAGAACAGAACAGAACAGAATAGAATTCTTTATGGGCCAAGCGTGATTGGACACACAAGGAATTTGTCTTTGGTGCAGATGCTCTCATTGTACATAAAAGAAAAGATACAAGATTGGATCTCTCTTTGATAAACTTCCACATGTTACTTCTTCTCCTTCCCTCAGGCACTTTAGAAAATAAGTCAACTGCCTCTTCTCTCTGATAGGCAGGGGTGGGGCTGCTGGGGGTTTGCAGGGGTTTCGGGAGAACCTCTCGCTAAGATTCTAGGTAACCTCATCAGTGTTAGAAGGGAGTGGAGTTTGCAGGGAGGAGGAGAGGAGGAAGAGGACAACGACTGTGGGATCCTTGGTCTCTCTGAACTTGGTTATTTTTTTAAATTTTTTTTTGCATTTATATCCCGCCCTTCTCCGAAGACTCAGGGCAGTTTACACTATGTTAGCAATAGTCTTCATCCTATTTGTATATTTATATACAAAGTCAACTTAATTGCCCCCAACAATCTGGGTCCTCATTTTACCTACCTTATAAAGGATGGAAGGCTGAGTCAACCTTGGGCCTGGTGGGACTAGAACCTGCAGTAATTGCAGGCAGCTGCTGTTAATAACAGACTGCATTAACAGACTGTTAGCAGTCTGAGCCACAGAGCCACATTTTCTTGCAGATGTTTTATTATCCAAACTAGGTAGCATCATCAGTGCTAGACTGTTGCACTGATGATGTTACCTAGTTGGGTAATGAAACGTCTGCAAGAAAACAACCAAGCTCAGAGAGCACCAAGGACCCCACAGTCCTCCTCCTCCTCCTCCTCCTCCTCCTCCTCCTCCTCCTCCTCCTCCTCCTCCTCCTCCTCCTCTCCACAAACCCAACTCCCTTCCAGCACTAATGATGTTACCTAGTTGGGTAATGAAACATGTGCAAGAAGACAACCACGCTCAGAGACCACCAGGGACCCTTCATTTCAACCCTGAACTACAAATATTCTCCTTTATTGACCTTAAGTATCCCTCAGCCGAAGAAGCATGATACAGACTGAATCATCCCAGTGGTGAATTCCAATTTTTTTTACTACCGGTTCTGTGGGCGCGGCAGGGGCCTCTGGTGGCTCAATAGACTAAGACAGTCTGTTATTAACACAGCTGCTTGCAATTACCGCAAGTTCCAGTCCCACCAGGCCCAAGGTCGACTCAGCCTTCCATCCTTTATAAGGTAGGTAAAATGAGGACCCAGATTGTTGGGGGCAATTAAGTTGACTTTGTATATAATATATACAAAGGGATGAAGACTATTGCTTAACACAGTGTAAGCCGCCCTGAGTCTTCGGAGAAGGGCGGGATATAAATGCAAATTAAAAAAAAATATTGCACATCTCCATTCCCACCCCACTCTGGGGCCAGCCAGAGATGGCATTTGCCGGTTCTCCGAACTGCTCAAAATTTCCGCTACCGGTTCTCCAGAACCTGTCGGAACCTGCTGGATTTCACCCCCGAATCACCCGGATTTCATAGAAATGTGCTACCTAAACAAGCTCCTTTGCTTCTCGTGTCATTAGTAAAAGCCCAATGTGGATGTTTTTGACCTCCAACATGGTCTCTCGTTCCTGGAGGATAAATCTGGCAGTGACTCCAACCAACAGTTTTTTAGACACAGCAGGCCTTAGGAAGCCTGCTGGCGTCCATCTGCGGGCAACATGTCCATACAAGAAGACGGCCAAATGAACTTCAGGCTCGCGTAGAATGTGGCAATGACGTGCCAAGACAGGGGGTCTGTGTAGGAGATGCAAGGAATCACAATTGCAGCATTTTGCTCTTTCATGGCAGATACAGGTGGTAAATGAAATATTCCTGGGGATTGGCAGGGAAGAATTTTAAGAGGCAGAGCCGGGCTGCACCCTCTTAAAAGTTTAAGGTGAACCTTAAAAGAACGTTGCAAGGTTAGGTTTTCCTGAAAATGTTTTCCATTTTTCAAAAAGAAAAAAAACCAACACCAAAAAACCGGAGACTGTAATTCTGTCGACTGCATTTCAACGTGTGCTTAAACAGGAGGTTTATGAATTATGCACCCATTTTTTCTCTCCTTCCGTAAACCCAAAAATCTGAGCTGGTTTCGAAAAGAAGGATTGGATGGCGCCTTGACTCAGAAACCCTGATATTAATTGTGCAATGCTATGTTTCCTCTTATTTTTGTAGTATAGGCAGTGGTGGGATTCAGCCAGTTCGCACCACTTCTGGAGAACCGGTTGTTAACTTTCTGAGCAGTTTGGCAAACTGGTTGTTGGAAGAAATCATTAGGGCAGAGAACTGGTTGTTAAATTACTTGAATCCCACCACTGAGTATAGGCTATCAAAGAAACTCTTGAGGAGTTTTGAGGCTTTTTAAAAATAAAATTATATAACCCTTTTAAAAAGTAAAAATGTAGAAATAAAGCCAAAATCACTCCCAAATAAATTCCAGAATAAAAATGAAGGCTAACACAGAGAAGGATTAACAGTGAGATGAGACCAGTCTTCCAATATCTGAGGGGCTTTCACAAAGAAGAGGTGGAGGCAACCTAATCTCTAAAGCATCAGAAGGCAGGACAAGAAGTAACTGATGGAAAATCATTAGAGACCCCAACCTAGAACTGGTAGTTTGTGATAGTTCTTGGTAGAGGGCTGTGAAAATATTTATAGACCCATCACATCCTGCACATGAACTGTTTCAATTACTACCCTCAAAACGACGCTGTAGAGCACTGAACACCAGAACAACTAGACACAAGAACAGTTTTTCCCCGAAGGCCATCACTCTGCTAAACAAAATTCCCTCAACACTGTCAAACTATTGATTAAATCTGCACTACTATTAATCTTCTCATCGTTCCCATCACCAATCTCTTTCCACTTATGACTGTAACTTTGTTACTTGTATCCTTACGATTTATATTGATTGTTTCCTAGTATGATTTGATTGCTTATTTGCATCCTATGACTATCACTAAGCGTTGTACCTTATGATTCTTGACGAACGTATCTTTTCTTTTTATGTGCACTGAGACCGTATGCACCGAAGACAAATTCCTGGTGTGTCCAATCACACTTGGCCAATAAAGAATTCTATCTATCTATCTATCTATCTATCTATCTATCTATCTATCTATCTATCTATCCATCCATCCATCCATCCATCCATCCATCCATCCATCCATCCATCCATCTATCTATCTATCTATCTATCTATCTATCTATCTATCTATCTATCTATCTATCATATATCTATCTATCTATCTATCTATCTATCTATCTATCTATCTATCTATCTATCTATCTATCTATCATAAATCTATATCTATCTATCTATCATATAAATATCTCTCTCTCTATCTATCTATCATATAAATCTATCTATCTATCTATCTTAAATATCTATCTATCTATCTATCTATCTATCTATCTATCTATCTATCTATCTATCTATATCTCTCATCCCTGGTAATTTGTTAAGGCAATAAAGTTGAAGACCTTTAATCAGAATCCACCATACTAACCTCTGTTAACAGAATAATACAGTTGGAAGGGACCTTGGAGGTCTTCTAGTCCAACCCCCTGCTGAAGCAGGAGACCCCATTCCATTTCAGAGAGATGGTTGTCCGATCTCATCTTAAAAGAGATTTTGAAAGTGAGTGTGCAGATTTCGTTTCACGCCTCTCCTTCCAAAGGGCTGTTTTTATCACTCTCTGAAAATTCTTCAAATTACTGCAAGCCGGCAGGTACACAGAAAGAATTAGGAGACAGAAGGAAATGAGGGGATGGAGGAGAAAATGAGACACAACGCCAGCCGTTGAGATTTTCAAACCTTGCATGGATATTGAGAGCCACTGGGATGTTAGCAAGAGCCCTGTAACTCTTTCAATACTTTTTCCTTCCACTTTGGAAGACAAAGTTAATGAACAGCTGGTGCCAAGCCTGGGAGACTGGCAGTAGGTCCAGAAAGTCGGCTGGTTCTCTAAGACCTTGGGTTAAAATCTCCATGGCTAGATTCACCTTCTATTTTTTTTAAAAAGAAAGTTCTGCATATTTTATGCTGGATTGAGATTTGTTTGTTTATTTTGAACTGCATGTCCTAGTTTTAACAATCTGGGGGAGAAAAATGCTAAGATTTAGTCTCAACTGGATTTATTCTTAAATCGTTTAGCTTTGCTGAAGTTTTGCTTCGGAGTTGATTTACAAACCGGGTGTACCGCAGAGGTTCGGGAGAACCTCTAGCTAAGATTCTGTGCAGTTTGGAGAACCCCCCAAATCCCATCCTGGCTGGCCCCTCCCACACCTCCCCTCCCCTCTCAGGAGTCCCCACGTAGCCCATTCTGCCCTCTGGAGCCTGGGGAGACCACTTTTGCCCTCCTAGAGACTCAAGGAAAGCCTCTGGAGCCTGGGGAGGGAAAAATCAATCCCCCCCATCGTGGTGCAGGAGGCTGACTAGGCCACGCCCATCATGGCCACTCCTACCCAGCAACTGGGAGAGAGAACCTCTTGCTAAAATTTTTGAAGCCCACCCTGGTGTACCGTATTTACAGATATGCATATTTCAGTATTATGTAGAACAGGGGTGGGTTTCAGTAGGTTCTGACCAGTTCTGGAGAACCAGTAGTGGAAATTTTGAGTAGTTCGGAGAACCAGTAGTAAAAATTCTGACTGGCCTCACCCCCATCTATTCTCTGCCTCCCGAGTCCCAGCTGATCGGGAAGAAATGGGGATTTTGCAGTAACCTTCCCCTGGAGTGGGGAGGGAATGGAGATTTTACAGTATCTTCCCCCTGGAGTGAGATGGGAATGGAGATTTTACAGTATCTTTCCCCTGCCACGCCCACCATGCCACACCCACCAAGCCATGCCACGCCCACCAAGCCACACCCACAGAACCATAGTAAAAAAAATTGAAACCCACCTCTGATGTAGAACGTTAAATACCAGGCATATGGCAGCACACAACTGGCCTTATATAATTTTGGAAGGTTGAGCTAGATGGGGGCCCGCTTAGCATTGGATGGGACACCACTAGGAAATTTTTAAAGTCAGAAATAAGCTATGTGAATATTTCCACGAACCACCAGGAGTTGAACTCTACGTGACGGCCACTGAGTGGGACAAGGGCACGGAGGGAGAAACAGGCAAATAATTTCTGTCTACTGCAAAGTCATGTGATTTTGGGTGTGTTGAAGGTCATCCTCTTGAGAGCAGGGCCAGCGAAAAGACACGCCATTAATCTCTTTTAAATTTAAACTTCATTAAAATTAATGTCAATTATTTCAACTTAATTCATATCATTAGTCTCTATGTATTTAACAATTTTTTGATATATTGCATAGCCTTCTTGAGTGGCAACTTCTGGAGAGGGTCTGAAGGTCACAAGGACAAAACCCTCCCAAACTTTTGATTATTCACTTCTATCTGCTAACAAATATTTGTAGGAGATGACCAGGATGAGCCTGAGGAAGGGGTCAAGCAAGTCATCAGTTTGGAGTCTCTTCGGGCTCGTAAGAGATTTAAATCCAGCTACTACATGCCAGCTAATAAGAACAGAAGAAAAGGAAAAGGAAAAGAGAAAAGGAAAAAAAGAGCAAGAAAGAGCCGTAAAACTGGTAGTGGAGAATGGCTAAGAGGCTACAGAAGTTGTATCCTACAAAACTACCATAGGATCAGTTCTTGAGCTTCCTCTGCATGGATGATGTTACCTAGTTAGATCATGAAACGTCTGCAAGGAAACCACCCAGCTCAGAGAGCAACAAGGACCCTATAGTCTTTCCCCTCCCCGTCCTCCTCCTCCCCCTCCTCCTCCCCCTCCCCCTCCTCCTCCACCACCACCATCACCACCACAAACCCCATTCTCTGTAGCACTGATGAAGTTACCTAGTTAGATCATGAAACGTCTGCAAGGAAACCACCCAGCTCAGAGAGCAACAAGAACCCCATAGTCTTTCCCCTCCCCGTCCTCCTCCCTCCCCTCCCCTCCTCCTCCTCCTCCTCCTCCACCACCACCACCACAAACCCCATTCTCTGTAGCACTGATGAAGTTACCTAGTTAGATCATGAAACGTCTGCAAGGAAACCACCCAGCTCAGAGAGCAACAAGGACCCCTCCTTTCAACCCTGAGCTGCAAATATTCTCCTTTATTATCTTCCTGCCCCCCCCCCGCCCCCCGCGGTCCATTTGTTCTTGCTCTGCTCTGCAACTCTGCAAATAACAGATATTAAAATACCCAGCACTGCCACTCATGTCAAAAGAAACCGAACCCCGTCACCTCTTGCTGTTTGGAAGAAATACATTTCAGACCGCAAACATCTTCTCAGAAGATTACGAATAATGGAGATGAGGGTAAGAAGTGAAGGTACAGAAGGTTGAGTGGTCTTCGGTGCACTTAGGAAAAATCAAGCTGAAACGCTTGAAAACCGAAGACAATGCACACAAGACACAATGGGTGGAAAAGAGAGTCTGTACTCTAAGGAATGAGTCTCTTGAAAGCTTTTGAGCTAATCCTCCCCAGAGCTAGACTGGGATGTTCTCAGGTAAGATGAAGCAATGTGTCTTGCTCAGCAGCCTTACATTTGGTTAATCGCAAAGACAAGGTGTGCGTTGCAACCCATTCTCAACATAGTTGCGCAAGATCACACCTTCGCGGAAGGACCGCGTAGCTCGTGTGCACGCACGTAAAACTGCAAACATCACGAGCATCTGAAGCCGAGACTGAAAGGGCCAAGCACGACACACTCTTTTGCAATCACGAGAGTAACTTCATGCTCAAGAGCACGAAGAGTAAATTTACCTGCGGAATTAGATCTAAAACAGACGCTCTAAACAAAAGCAGGAAAGTTGCTATAGAGATGTGGAAAACTGGCAGTTCTTAAGAAGGGAGAGCAAGCAGCATATAAACAAGACAAGTGTTTGGGTTCACATGTGCAAACCAAGATAAATTTCAACGCAAGGCATCTCCCGGTCGGTGGAAGATTTAAGAACGGGCTTGCGCTCTTCTGCATATCTTCTGCATCTTTTTAAAACACGCACAAATTAGAGCGCACAGTTTAGCAACACAGTGTTGAAGCTTCATAAATCATGCCCTTGGCTGAAGCTAAACTGGGCTGCAGCTGAGGACGAACCAAAGCAGTTCCAAAACAAGAAAAAGACTAGGAATGTGGTGGGTAAAAATGGATGGATGCTTGAGGCACCGAAGACTCAAAAATAAGAATTTAATCGACTAAGAATAAGAATTTTAATGTTAACCTCTTCTAACAGCCTGACATATGTGGGGCTGAGAGGAGAGCCAGGCACTGGCTAAACCAGGGGTCTGCAACCTTAAACACTCAAAGAGCCGTTTGGACCCATTTCCCACGGAAAAGAAAACACCGGGAGCCACAAAACCCTTCCCCGTGCCTGACTATTTCTTGAGCGGCCACAAAACTAGCAGATGTCGTCGTTGAATTAAATGTTCTGTTTTCTTCTGAAACTTTTCTTTTCTTGGATTTATCCATGGTTGGCTTACCAGGGGTTGAAAAGCTCAATAAATTGCGTGCTGGCGGTGTAGCATATTGGCGGTTGTGACACATATTTTGAGCAACAGGGAGCCGCAGCAGAGGGGTGAAAGAGCCACATGCAGCTCCAGAGCCACAGGTTGCTGACTTCTGGGCTAAACTAACACCAAAAGTATGGTGTGTTTGAGTTTTCCCAGTCACTGTGGTTGCTAGACTTCGGTTTAAGAGGGTTTTGCAGATCCAAAACTCATATGAACGTATTCAAGAACAATGGCTAAGCAAATTGGCTCGGCATGATGATATCCACTCTCATACTTAATATCAGAGCACCTGCAAGCAAGTCGAGGAAGTTCCAGATGTAGCAATAGAAACAAGATCATGTGCCCGTTTATTCAGGAAAAAAAAATATTTCTACAATTACAGGAACAAGTTATCCCAGCTAAAGGCAATCAAAGATGTTGATTCATTATGTATCATACATGCAACTGAATGGGTAATGCTTCTGTTAGAGAGAGAGAGAGAGAGAGAGAGAGAGAGAGAGAGAGAGAAAGAGGGAGAAAGAACTAGCTCAGAATTTTCAGTATGCTCAGATCGGCTCAATTCGCACATAAAACTAAGGCGCATTCTGGTTTGCTTGATTGTAAATCTCACCCTTTGATTTATAATTTCGATTTCTAAAACCGCCCAATTCAAGACCACAGCTCTTAAAATGAAAAACAGAAAATGACAATCACAGTAAGAGAGCAACTGTAGCGGTAAAGTAATCCATATAATTCAATCCAGATACATAAGCACCACAAATTAGCCCAAATCCTGGGACCTTTGAAGGCCTGTTTAAAGGCTAGCGGGATCCAAGCTGTCTGAACCTTAGGAAGATGTTACTCAAGAGGGCAGATACTATGACAGCAAAGCCTGCTTCCTAGACCAGGGGTCTCCAACCTTGCCAACTTTAAGACTTGTGGACTTCAATTCCCAGAATTCCTCAGCCAGCAAAGCTGGTTGAGGTATTCTGGGAGTTGAAGTCTACAAGTCTTAAAGTTGCCAAAGTTGGAGACCCCTGTCCTAGACCACATCAACTGACAATGCTGGAGATATGGGACATAAAACGCTTTCGCTGTTTTTATGGGATGGACAGAAACAATGAGGGGAAATTGGTTCCTGGGATACCCAGGTCCTGTGCCATGAAGGGCTTCATACGTGACAATTTTTTTTTTGCATTTATATCCCGCCCTTCTCCGAAGACTCAGGGCGGCTTACACTATGTTAGCAATAGTCTTCATCCATTTTTATATTATATACAAAGTCATCTTAATTGCCCCCAACAATCTGGGTCCTCATTTTACCTACCTTATAAAGGATGGAAGGCTGAGTCAACCTTGGGCCTGGTGGGACTTGAACCTGCAGTAGTTGCAAGCAATTGCAAGCAGCTGTGTTAATAACAGACTGTCTTAGCAGCCTGAGCCACCAGAGGCCCTTGTTTCTCATTGCCAACCAGAAGCTCTCAGGTAACAAGCATTATATGGCCAAGCAAAGGCACGTCTATAACTCGGGGCGCCAACTGCATCATTGACCAACTATATCTTTGGAACGGTTTTCAAGGTCAGCCCCAGGTAAATGAATGTGATAATCCATTCAAGACTAAGGCATAATGGAGAAAGGATTCTCATCCGATGGATGTATGGAAAGGCCTTCCCAGACAAAATTGCCACCTGCTTTTTAAGCAGGAACAGCGAGTCTAGGAAGGCCTCCAAACTGCACCAGTTGTGTTTGGAGAAATTAAATCCTCTTCAGAGTTAAAGATGGGAAACTCCAGCACCAGAAGAATCGCAAATCCATTTGGTTCTGTCAGGGTTAAACCCCTTCAAACCACTTCCTCTCCATTCCCAACGGCCTTCAGGAACTGAGAGAAGATCGTGATAGCATCACTTGGTCAATCAAGACACCCTGAGGTACAACCAAATGTCATCTGTCTACGCATGATAGTTGACCCTGGGTCAACAGATGACCTCATCCAATGGGTTCCTGTAGAAGTTAAACAGGGGAATGAGAGGCCCCGAGACATGTCAAAGACCAGAGACATTGGCCATGGCCTCTCTCCATCTATCAACAACAATTGGAACCAGCCACGGGAGGATAATTATCTCAGTCAAAGTGTCTATGAATTAAGTAAACAGTCCATTTTCCCCCCCTTTCATGGATCACTGCCTTGTCGTGACGAAGGGGCTTGCGCAGAGCAATGAAGCTATGAGCTATGCCGTGCATGACGGACAGGTCATAGCAGAGAGCTCTGACAAAACACGATCCATTGGAGTAGGAAATGGCAACCCACTCCAGTGTCTTTGCCATGAAGACCCCATGGACAGTTACCAAAAGGCAAACAGATATGATGGCATGAGCTTAAATGATCTCCAGGGGATGGTAGAGGACAGGAAGACCTGGAGGAAAGTTGTCCATGGGGTCGCGATAGGTCAAACAAGACTTCGCAACAACCATTTTTTTTCCATACTATTTTATGCATGGAGGAAATAAGTTATGATCGACGGCACAATCATTGGGGCGTGCACAACACCCACAGATATGATATCCACTTACCTAGCAGCCAACCCGACAATAGTATTAGAATTTAGTTTCGGACTAAAGTTGCCTTCAGTCCAAACTCCATCGGAGAAACCATCCCATCCCAGACAGCTGTCATTCAGCATCAACCATCAATCGCATTTTGTGTGTGTGGCCATAATGGAAATCTAGCCTTTCTGCTAGCCATTGGGTGGAAACAGGACTGCTGTGGCTTATTTAGCAAACCATGGTTTTGTACCAAACTATGAATCTGACTTTCAACAGTATGTGTAGATATACAGTATCTGCTTCCGAAACATGCACTTTGCAGAAGAGAAGGATGGTTTGGTGCTACTTTGTTGGTTTATCTACCAACTTTGTTGGTTTATGGAGATTCTCAGTTATCCAGGTCACGGTTGTCCCAAAACTGCTTTTTTTTCTTTTCTTTTCGAAAAGGCAACTGGACTTTGATTTTCCTTGAAGACGTTTCACTTCTCATCCATGAGGCTTCGTCAGAACTGAAGAAGCTTCTCGGATGACGAATGAAACGGCTTCAAGGAAAAAAATAAAGTCCAGTTGCCTTTTGGGGGGTGGGGGGAAGCACCTTTGAGACTTTGTTTGTTTCATAGAAAGTAATGCAAGCACAACTCAAATCTCAGGAAAAGCTTTCTAAGGTTTCAGATGGATTCCCCCTGCACTGAATCTGGGATTGTATACAAAGCATGTCTAAGGATCATTGAGACACTCTATCTTTTTTTTTTTTTTAAAAACCTGTATCCTGTCTTTTATTATTTTTACAAATAGCTCAAGGTGGTGAATACATCCAACAGATCTTCCTCCTCCTATTTTCCCCACAACAACCCTGTGGGGTGAGTTGGGCAGAGAGAGAGAGAGAGAGAGAGAGAGGGAAAGAGAGAGAGGAACTGGCCCAAGATCACCCAGCCGGCTTTCATGACTAAAGACAGACTAGAATTCACAGTCTCCTAGTGATTGACCCAGGGTCATCCAGATGGCTTTCATGGCTATGTTGGGACTTGAAGTCAGGGTCCTCTGCTTTCTAGCCTGGTACCTTAAACACTAGATCAAATTGGCTACCTTCTATCTTGCTACGAATAGACTAGACTAGACTAGACTAGACTAGACTAGAATGAGGAGGAGGAGGAGAAAGAAGGAAGAGAAGAGAAGAGAAGAGAAGAGAAGAGAAGAGAAGAGAAGAGAAGGAGGGAAAGAAGAGGAAGTAGGAGAAGAATGAGAGAAGCAGAAGCAAAAGGAATGGAATAGAATAGAATAGAAGGAGGAGGAGGAGGAAGAATAGAATAGAATAAGAGGAGGAGAAAGAATAGAATGGAATGGATTGGAATGGAATGGAATGGAATGGAATAGACTGGATTAGACTAGACTAGACTAGAATAGGAGGAGGAGGAGAAAGAATGTAATGGAATGGAATGGAATGGAATGGAATGGAATGGAATGGAATGGAATGGAAGAGAAGAGAAGGAGGAAGAATAGAATAGGAGGAGGAGAAAGAATGGAATGGAATGGAATGGAATGGAATGGAAGAGAAGAGAAGAGAAGAGAAGAGAAGAGAAGGAGGAGGAGGAGGAGGAAGAATAGAATAGAAGAGGAGGAGGAGGAGAAAGAATGGAATGGAATGAAATAAATAGAATAGAATAGAATAGAATAGAATAGAATAGAATAGAATAGAATAGAATAGAATAGAATAGAATAGAGCTAGAAGGGACCTTAGAGGTCTTCTAGTCCAGCCCCCTGCTCAAGCAGGAGAACCTATATGCTGGGTTAGAAATACATAAGACTAGCCACTTTCATGGGTTTTTAAGTAGTCAGATTTTTCCAACGAAACCGGCTGTGTCCAACACGACATCTCAACCGCCGCGGCTGAACCGCCAACACCGAGGAAATCCGAAGCGTGCCGTGAGCTGTCCGAGGTCCTGAAAGCGCGGCGACACCAAGTTTTAGCCGGCCGCTCGGACAGCGGAGAACGGCCGGCTTCTCCCGAACCCAACCCGGCCCCATTTCACACGTTATTGACCGCCTGCTCTTCTCTTCTGATGAGAGTTGGAACCGCCGCCTATCTGGACTGCGCCGGTTGGGAAAGGCTGATTCCGGCGTGGCCGCCAGCACCGCCTCTCGCTCCTTACCGACGGATCTTGCGAAAGAGCGCGCGTCCTCTCCTTTTTCGTTTCCTACGGGCAGGCAAAAAAAAGCGGAGGTTTCAAGCCACTAAGGTGCCCGCCCGCTTGTTTAGTCGCCGCAACCCCCGGTAGCCGGAGGGAGTTGAGGCGACTTAGGAGAAAGGCAGGGAAAGAGACAGCGGGATCCGAGGGGGTGAAAGCATGATTTGGGGATGTTACTTTCTCTAAACCTGTCGGTCTAAAGTCAGATTTTTCTATCAGATTCAGGTTAGGGACTCTTGTGATAGAAACGTCTCCCCACGTCCTTACAAGGCATTTCAAGGCTTCAAATACACAAAGATAGGACGGAAGGACGGTGCTTTCTGGGTACCCCAAAGGAGAAGCGGACAACGCAGTGCTCCCAGGATCGTTAACCCCCCACCCCCACGCTTCCTGAGCTTTGACCAAGCTGTCTGTAGCTGACGACGGGAGCGAAAGACTAAACCATCTGGGCTCCCTGCTCTAAGAAGAGCGCCTGGGCGCCCTAATTTCGAGCTCCCGGACTCGGACTGGCAGCTTCCATCCCAGCAAACTTCCGCTTCCAGAAACTGACCGCGGCTGAGCAGCACCCGCTGGACCTTGGCTAATCCCATATCCCAACCTCACGTGCCCGAAACGCGCTTTGGAGACAGGCTTCAGTCTGGATTAGAATACTGTAATTTTGTCGCCCAGCTCGCCCCCTTCTAGCCTCGAATTCCCATCTCCGCAGAAGGCGTGGAGAAACAAGCGCGCGCATTGAAATACATTCCACAAAAGGTTTTTTAATTTCTTTCTGAAAGTCCTAAGAAGACTGTCGAAGCAAACAAACTCTTAGTGATTTCTTTGCGTTGTTTTTCCTTTTATTTTGATCCAGTTTCCTCCTCCTGAAACACACACAAATGCACGCACGCCCCTTTCCTTTCCTACCCTAACAAATGGAAAGGTTAATTTAGGGAGATTAGTTCTGGATGGTTTTATTGGGACAAGGCGGCCCCTCCACACCGACGCGTGAAAAGCCGATTCAGCGCCGCAGGTTCTAGAAGCCTCAGCCCTAATTCAGGACCCCAAGAACTCAAGCGGGAGATTGGACGGAGCCGGCACCCCCCCCCCCGTCCGCTCGCTTCAAGGAGTTTATCTCCCTTTGGCTTAGAAAACCGAGCAGAAGGCAGGTAAATAAAAGCTAAGGGTAAACCTGAGCAGTGGCGCTTAATTTCAGATCGTGGATCCCACCAGCCCAGAACGCGGGTGCTTCTGAACACGTGCAGAGTGCCTTCCTTCGGAAGTAACTGCCAATGGGATTTAGTGCGCGGGTAAAGACTGGGGTGAACCTTTTGGGTTCCGGATTCTGGAGGGAGCAGGTCAGTCTGCGGCACCTGCTGACTCCCCCCGAAGGCAAAGCGCCGAGGTGGCGGGCTCCGAGCTAAGCCGGCAGGAAGAGTTTCAAGGAGACGCCCTTCCTCACGGGCCCAGCTCGAACTCTGCGCGGGCAGGAAGCTCAGCAGAGTCGGAAATCTAGAGAAGGAAAAGCAGGTCCCGGGACTCCCGAGTCTCAAGCGCAGGATGGGAGAGTAGGGTTCAAAGGGAGGCTCGTGGAGATGCGCTCGGCTTGGGCTCCGCGTCTCCGGCACGCAGCGCAGTACAGCCGCTTCTGCGCTAAGTTTGCCGAACGCGCAAGATCGGCTTGGTTGCGCCTCAAGCTCACCGGGTCCCCCAAAGGCGGCGCGCAAACCCCGAAGGCGCTGTCCGGGTTAAGCGCCTCGGGCGAAGGGCAAAACCTGCGGCCCCTGTTCCCCTATACACACACACACACACACACCGGGGTCGGTGATTTTGCTGCGTTCCCCCGCCCTCCCGGTGCTTTTCGGTGGGAGCCTGGACAGGTACATCCTGCCGGTGAGGAGCTACAACTCACACCCCTGAGCTTGAAGGAGAGGCTTAGGTGAGTTTGGAAGGCAGCTTCCAGAACCCCCAGCCAAGCGTCGCGGAAAATAGGAACGGGCGGAGACGACGGGAGCTGTAGTCTTAGCAACTTGAGAGGCACCGGGAAAGGAACTTCCTTGTTCAGCGAAGGCCTAAACTGAGTGCCAGAACCCCAAAATAATAATGATGATAATAATAATAACAACCACATAGGCCAAAGTCAATGGTGGAGGTATAGGTCTCGGAGCCTATGTCAAGTTTCCGCACAAGAGTCTTCAAAGAAGCCCAAGGCAGTGGGGGTGCCGGGAAGTGACCCTAAACGCTGACCGGAATCCCTGCGGGGAAAGTTACCGAAAGCCCACTGGGAAAGGCGGCCGTGAGCTTGTCCCGAGGGGCGCTGCCACTCACCTGACTGCCGGGGCCGGCGAGTCCTCCCGGAGCTGTTCACTTCGGAACAAATCTGCCCCGATCGATCCGCCTGCCTCCTCCGCTTTCCTTCCCACAAAAGAGGCGGCCGCCGCCGCTGCCTTTTCCCCCCCTCCCCGCTCGGGGAAAGAAACGGAGGAGGGGGGACGCGCGCGAAGCCAGCCCGACCGACCGACCGACCGACCGACCGGTCGGGGGGATCCAATGCGTCGCGTTGTGCCTCTAAGCTCCGCTGGTCGGGCCTCCTTTATGCGCTCTGAACCAAACCCAGGGCCAACCGCGGGGGTCGCAGCCAGCTTCGAAGCTGCCTGGTCGGGGAACCTTTTTATATAGAGGCGCGCCAGTTCCACGCCCCAGGACGAAAGCCCGAATCACAAACTCTTTCGCCCAGGCAAAAGCGTTGGGAGGGATTTGTACCTACTCCAGCCTCCTCCTCCCCCAAATCACCAATATCAGGGGACCCGGCAGCAGTGGCGGCGGCTGGTGCTGCAAGCCCGCGCCCCACCCTAGGTTTGCAAACGCCCTTGGCGCGCTTCCTTGGGAACGAAGCCCCTTGAAGACTTCGGAGGGCTCAGATTGTAAAGGAGATCGCAGCTCCCGGCCGGCTAGGAATCAACCCATGGACAAAAACAAACGCGGTTTCTCCCCCTCGGCCTTTTGGAGGGTGGGGGGGCGGGTGGGTTGGTGGGGGGGGGAAAGGTTGGGAAATGGCTGAGTTTCTTCCATTTCAGGTGGCTGAGCGCAGCCTTCGCAAGTCACGCGTGTCTTTTGGAAGGCGCTGCCCCTCGGCGGGCCCCCCCCTGCATTCGGAGGGAGTTAGTCCCACGTAAAGTATGCACATGTGTGTGTCCCCACCCCCATCCCACCCCGGTGGAAAGTGCAGAAGGAGCTCGTTGGGACTGACTTCGAGGTAAACCGAAAGAAAGATCAGGCGCCGCGGCGGGTTGCCTCGCCCTTTATAATCGCGCTTGAGGATTATAAACCCACGTTCCGAATCTGAAACCGGGGAGGGGGGAGGAAGAGAGTAGGGAAACTGCCTCGCTTGATGCTCCAACATTGTACCCCCTGCGACCATTCTGGCTTTAACACACACACACACGTAACCCACCACCTTCTCTTTCTCAAGCCCCGTTTGGAAGCCTTTCCTCGCCCGAATTTTGGTTTTTTTTCTCTAAAGTACAGTTAAGCCGTCCCTTTGCAGTGAACTTCTAAATCTTGAGCTCCAAAGCGAGATAAATCGCCCCCCCTTTTTTTCTTCTAATCTCTCCTCGGTTTTCGAAAGCGAAGCTAGCTAAAACACACACCCGTGGAGGGACAACAGTTTAGTGAGGTGGAACAGCTTGGTCGGGCGGGGGGGGGGAGAGGAGAATGATGAGACCCGTTTCTTTTATGGAATTGCAAAAAACGTTCTCACATTCTCGTGAGAAGGTATACTGCGCTTTAAAATTTAAACCAGGGGTGAAAAATCCAGCAGGTTCTGAAAGGTTCTGGAGAACCGGTAGTGGAAATTTTGAGTAATTTGGAAAAGCGGCAAAAAGCACCTCTGGCTGGCCCCAGGGTGGGGTGGGCATGGAGATTCTGCAGCATCCTTCCCCTGCCACGCCCACCAAGCCACGCCCACAGAACCGGTAGTAAAAAAAATTGAATTTCACCACTGATTTAAATAAACCCGGGTTAGTACAATGCATTCCACCGTCTTCTCTAGCAGAGTTGCCAGAAATTACAGAGGTGGGGAAGACATAATTCTCCTGCTGATGGCATTTATGAGAGAGGGGGGAGGGGGAGAGGGAGGGAGAGAGTGGGATGGAGGGGGAGAGAAGGAGGGGGAGAGAGGAAAGGGGAGGGGAGGAGAGGGAGAGTGGGGTGGAAGGGAGAGAAGGAGGGGAGGGAAGGAGGGAGAGGGAGGGAGGGAGGGAGAGAGAGAGGAAGGGGGAGAGAGGGAGGAGAGGGAGCGGGTGGGAGAGGGAGGGAGGGAGAGAGAGAGGGAGGGGGAAGGAGGGAGAGTATTTTTGTATTTTGCTCTCAAGTCCTTTAAAATACTTGTTATTATTGTCCAGTTACTTCAAGGTGTAAAAAACAGAAGAGGAAAGAGGAAAATGCACCCAAGGAATCCAGTGTAAACCAAAACCAGGAAAATAAATGTATGAAAATGGAGCTAATTGGCAAGCACAGGATGTCTTTACTTTTACAGTTAAGCACAATGGTGTGAATAGAATCCAGTCGTTTCCACTTAATATCCACATTGTCTTCTCAGGGGTTCAAAATGCTGTGTTCGAGGACAGAAGAAGTTGTGTTGATTGAAACCAAAGGGGCTCTAACTCAGCATTCAGTTCTCACAGTAACTAAGCAGATGAGGACAAAGAAAGACCAGAAAGGAAAGAGCCCGTCTGGTCTAGTGTTAAGGCACTAGGCTAGAAGCCAGGAGATCAAAAGTTCTAGTTCTGCCTTAGGCGTGAAAGCCAGCTATGTGACTTTCAGCCAAACACTAGGAGATTGTGAATTCTAGTCCCGCTTTATGCATGAAAGCCGACTGGGTGACTTTGTGCCAATCACCAGGAGATTGGGAGTTCTAGTCCCACTTTAGGCATGAAAGCTAGCTGTGTAACTTTGTGCCAATCACCAGGAGATGGCGAGTTCTAGTCCTGCCTTAGGCATAAAAGCTGACTTTGTGCCAATCACCAGGAGATGGCGAGTTCTAGTCCTGCCTTAGGCATAAAAGCTGATTTTGTGCCAATCACCAGGAGATGGCGAGTTCTAGTCCTGCCTTAGGCATAAAAGCTGACTTTGTGCCAATCACCAGGAGATGGTGAGTTCTAGTCCTGCCTTAGGCATGGAAGTCAGCTGGGTGACTTTGTGACAATCACCAGGAAATGTTGAGTTCTAGTCCTGGCTTAGTCATGAAAGCAAGCTGGGTGACTTTTGGCTAGCCACACTGTCTCAGCCCACCCTACCTCACAGAGTTGTTGTTATGAGGAAAAAATAGGAAGAAGAAGAAGGAGTATTGAGTATGTTTACTGCCTTGGGTTATTTATAGAAATAATAAAGTTAGGTAATAAATAAAAATAGAAATTATATTCCTGCATGAGAAGTAATATGGAGAGATAGATCACTGCTGAGTCTTCTGATATTACGGTCTTCACTGATAAGACTATGGATGATTCCAAATGTAAAGTATCATCTCCAATATTTATTAAATCTTTGCTAAGTAAATAATGAGGACAAGGGAAACATAGATAGTATTTCTTCCTCCTATTTACCTCCCGCACAACCCTGTCAGGTAGACTAGATGGAGAGTGAACAATTGGCCCCAAATCACGCAGTGCTGATTTCCCAGTGGTGAAATCCCAATTTTTTTACTACCGGTTCTGTGGGCGTGGCTTGGTGGGCGTGGTGAGGCTTGGTGGGTGTGGCAGGGGATGGATACTGCAAAATCTCCATTCCCTCCCCACTCCAGGGGAAGGATACTGCAAGTTCTCCATTCCCACCCCACTCCTGGGGGAAGGATACTACAAAATCTCCATTCCCATCCCACTCCTGGGGGAAGGATACTGCAAAATCTCCATTCCCACCCCACTCCAGGGGAAGGATACTGCAAAATCCCCATTCCCTCCCCACTCCTGGGGGAAGGATACTGCAAAATCTCCATTCCCTCCCTACTCCAGGGGAAAGGATACTGCAAAATCCCCAATCCCTCCAGGGAGAAGGATATTGCAAAATCTCCATTCCCACCCCACTCCTGGGGGAAGGATATTGCAAAATCCCCATTCCTTCCCCACTCCTGGAGGAAGGATATTGCAATCTCCATTCCCACCCCACTCTGGGGCCAGCCAGAGGTGGCATTTGCCGGTTCTCCAAACTGCTCAAAATTTCCACTACCGGTTATCCAGAACTTGTCAGAACCTGCTGGATTTCACCCCTGGCTTTTCCGTGTCCCAAGGTGATTTCTCACTGCCAGTTCAGCATCTTAACTACTCCATGATACGTAAAACTGGGGCTTGTCCCCCCAGCTTGTTATGAAAGGTGTTTATTCATAACTTATTAACCGATGACATTTCTAGGTTGCGCTAATTCGTTACATCCTTGAGCAGGCTACAAAACACACCATAAAAATACAATAAAGGCATTTAAAAGAAGAAAAAGAAACACCATCAGAAGTTCAGAACAAAACAGCCGTCCAAACCGAAGATCCATCAGCCCTTTGAACCAACCTGAGATTGGAGGAGCTAGGATTTAAAGGTGAGCAGAACTGAACTCGAAACAAAACCTAGCTGACAATGTAGGCCTTATATATGCACCATGTACAGAAATATAAGAACGGGTGTACTCTGCTAAAATATAACTGCAAACGGTAAAACTTTTCCTTTCTTTTTTAATTGAAAAACTAAAATAAGCTAAAAGGTAGAGGGTTATGGCTATTGACATTTGGAGCACCAATGTTTTTTCTGCCCTTTCCTTAAAGTCACATTTTATGCAGTGTGAAAACTGAAATAAAACTTCTGGGTTAAAAGTGAGAGCAGCAAGTTGAGGAGAGTCTAGCAGTTAAGGCGCCATGCTGGAAACTGGGAGACGGCGAGTTCTAGTTCTGCCTTAGCATGAAAGCCAGCTGGGTGACTTTGGGCCGATCCCTCTTTTTCTCTCAGCCCAATTCACCTCACAGGGTTGTTGTTATTGTGGTGGTGAAACTTGGAGGAGGAAGAGGTGTGTTGGATATATTCACTGCCTTGAGTTATTTGTAATGATAGAAATTAAAAGAGGCTTGCTCCTGGGGAGGAAAGCTATGGCAAATCTAGACAGCTTACTAAAAAGCAGAGACATCACCCTGCCAACAAAAGTGCATATAGTCAAGGCAATGGTTTTCCCAGTTGCAATGGAGGGCTGTGCAAGTTGGACCGTAAGGAAGGCTGAGCGCCAAAGAATGGAGGCTTTTGAACTCTGGTGCTGGAGAAGACTCCTGCGAGTCCCTTGGACTGCAAGGCGATCCAACTGGTCAGTCCTAGAGGAGATCAACACTGACTGCTCCTTAGAAGGCCAGATCCTGAAGATGAAACTCAAATCTTTTGGCCACCTAATGAGAAGGAAGGACTCCCTGGAGAAGAGCCTAAAGCTGGGAATGATGGAGGGCAAAAGAAGAAGGGGACAGCGGAGAACGAGGTGGCTGGATGGAGTCACGGAAGCAGTCCGCGGGAGCTTCAATGGACTCCAGAGGATGATAGAGGACAGGAAGGCCTTGAGGAACGTTATCCATGGGGGTGGCAATGGGTCGGACACGACTGCGCAACTAACAACAACAACAACAAGTCATGCCTGCAGTTTTAATCTCCATCTTTTCTGCCCCTCCCCATTCCCCCCCACTTCTTCAAAGTACAGTGAGAACTCAGGTTAAACATTGTTGTTCCATCCTTGTAATTGCTCCTCATATCCATGGCAACAATTGCATGAGTGTGCGTTTGCGCGCGCATACTCACACTCACTCATGCACGGGGGGGGGGGGGGAGAGAGAGAGAGAAAGAGAGAGGGAGAGAGAGAGAGAGAGAAAGACCTTCTGTTTGTGATCAAGAGTTCTCCTTCACCTGATCAAAACAAGGGAGGCTGAGAAAGAACAGGCGAAGTTGGGAGGGGGAAGAGATTTAAGAGGTGTCATTCTTTGCTTTTGCAAACTCTAAGGGTCTCCTTCAAACCAAGGATGGCTTCAAAATCCAACGCAGAGCTGTGGGCTGGAGGTCAGCCAACCCTGGTTCATTGTTTTGGGGTTATAGACAAAGGAACCACTCAGCTGTTTCATTTCTGTTAGTGGCTTGTCACTAAATACCCAAAAGAAAGAGCTGGGAAAAAAGGGGGGTGCGGATATTCCTCGACTTACAAACCACAATAGAGCCTAACATTCCTGTAGCTAAATGAAACAATTGTTAAGTGAACTTTGCCCCATTTTACGGCTGTTCTTGCCACTGTTATTAAGTATGTCTGGGTATGTCTAGTTTGATGAAAAGAAGGACCAGGGGAGACATGATAGCCGTGTTCCAATATCTCAGGGGCTGCCCCAAAGAAGAGGGAGTCAAGCTATTCTCCAAAGCACCTGAGGACAGGACAAGACGTAATAGATAGTAGCTTATCAAAGAGTGCCTTGGTAAGGCCCCACTTGGAATATTGCATCTAGTTTTGGTCGCCACGATGTAGAAAAGATACTGAGACGCTAGAAAGAATGCAGAGAAGAGCAACCAAGAGGATTAGGGGACTGGAGGATAAAACATATGAAGAACGGTTGCAGGAACTGGGTATGGCTAGTTTGATGAAAAGAAGGACCAGGGGAGACATGAAAGAAATCTTCCAATATCTCAGGGGCTGCCCCAAAGAAGAGGGAGTCAAACTATTCTCCAAAGCACCTGAAGGAACGACAGGAAGAGCATCCGGCCATTAAAACTTTCTCCTGGTTCCATTCAGTTGCCCAGACTCCAACCCGCAAGAGATTATGGGATTGTTAAAATATGATGATGTCTGTTTGAGCCAGTTCTCAGTGGTAAATTGCAGCTGTCCCACTGGATGCTACCTACTATGTGGGGTTTTTTTTTCCGTAGAAAAGATTTCTTTAGTCCAAGTTTGCTTCAGTAAAGAGAAGATCTCAATTGCTCTTCTTTTCAAAGCATATGGAAAGATAGTTAGGCCAATTAGTGGCCTGGCTGAGGATCCCAGGGGATGCGCAAGAAAGACGCACAATTTCTTCTGTGAATCTCAAGTCTTACTTGATTTAAAACTGTGGGTTTCACCAGCTTCTGTTGAGAACCACTCAGAATTGTGTTTTGGTGGCAGCAATTACGGGAAAGAAATTACAAATTAACCGTGGCTACAGCATATAAAGATAATTTTCATAAAATGTTTTATAGATGGCACACGTCGCCGGGAAGATTGGCAAAAATGTTCAAAGATAAATCCACTAAATGTTGGAAATGCCACCAGACATCGGGATTGTACTATCACATATGGTGGACATGTCCAGAAGCGAGAAATTATTGGGCAAAAATTCGAATATGGCTAGAGAAAATGACACAGCAACACATTGATTTTAAACTGGAGATATTCCTGTTGAGTATTTTACCAGAGAAATTTAGTAAAGAAAATACATTATTTGATTATACATGTAATAACGGCAGCAAGAATGGTATTTGCACAAAATTGGAAAGCAGAAAGAATTCCTACAAAGGGAGAGCTAATTAAGAATGTGCAGAAATGAGTAGATTAACAGCAATTAGCGGGAAGGAAGAATCGGAGTATTGCAACCTATGGGGGCAATTTTATCAATGGATGGAGACTGAAGACAGACAATAGGCAATGTAAAAAATAAGAAATATGGGGGAAATACGTTGTAACAACATATACATATGCTGTACATATACATTCTGTATATGTTTTAATATAGTACATTAAATTTAAATGTAAGAGGAAAAATAAATATGTACTAAGAAAATGATGATAAATGTTGAATGTTTTCTTTTATGTACACTGAGAGTGTATGCACCAAGACAAATTATTGGCCAATCACACTTGGCCAATAAAGAATTCTCTTCTCTTCTCTTCTCTTCTCTTCTCTTCTCTTCTCTTCTCTTCTCTTCTCTTCTCTTCTCTTCTCTTCTCTTCTCTTCTCTTCCCTTCCCTTCCCTTCCCTTCCCTTCCCTTCCCTTCCCTTCCCTTCCCTTCTCTTCACTTATGACTGTAACTTTGTTGCTGGCAATCCTTATGATTTATATTGATATATTGACCATCATTTGTGTTGTAAATGTTGTACCTTGATGAATGTATCTTTTCTTTTATGTACACTGAGAGCATATGCACCAAGACAAATTCCTTGTGTGTCCAATCACACTTGGCCAATAAAAAATTCTCTTCTCTTCTCTTCTCTTCTCTTCTCTTCTCTTCTCTTCTCTTCTCTTCTCTTCTCTTCTCTTCCCTTCCCTTCCCTTCCCTTCCCTTCCCCTCCCCCTTCTCCTCCTCCTGTCCTGTCCTACTTCTGTTCTGTTCTGTTCTGTAATTTCTCTTCTCTTCTCTTCTCTTCTCTTCTCTTCTATTAAATATGATGTCACAAAAATTTTTGTACCCAGATGTTACACTGATTGATTGATGATGAATTATTTGTTTAAAAAAAGAATGGGGAAAAAAAAAAGAATTGTGTTTTGGCTTGTGTTTCATAAATCATTCTTGCTTCCTTTCTGTTTTCTAGTATTGGCTGTTAACTCAGACTGCTCATGGTGACACTATATTATTTGTGTTTTTTAGGTTCTGAATTTCAGAATTCCAATTTGTTTTACACAAGGTCTTGCAATTTTTTATTTCCTTCACAAAATCTTCTTTTGCTCCAGCTCGTTTCTTCACATGATAGGCTTGGCCACTCTTTCTTCGGTCTACTTTTTCTTTTGTGTTGAATTTCCATAGTTTCCAGAGTATCGGGATGGTTGGATGACTTGAATCAATAACTTTTTACAGTTTGAATTTGGCTTTCCTGCATCTTTCCACAACCCCTTTCTTTGGGTTTCTACACTAAGGAATAAAGAAGCGTCTACTAACATCTTAGAAAAGGCAATTTTTAAAAAAAAGAAAACCACACATTTTCGCAAGCTACAGCATACTTTATCAGATGGATGGAATGGATAAACTGATGTAGGATTTAAATTGGAGCGAGTCAGGGGAAAGAACAGATTAAACGAACCAATTAAGAACTGCAATATGTTGAAAATCCATTATGTTCGTTGAGACCTTCAGAGAATTCTTGAAACCTTTTGATGTAAGTTCAATAATAATAATAATAATAAGCCCGTGTTTTGGTCCATGTTTTGGGTCCAGATATTACTTAGTCCATATTTTGAGTCTTGAGGTCAAACTTGCACTCAATTTTTGTGCAATTTGTCCAATTTCTTCTCTATGTAGAAGTGAGTGGGATATAGCTGTCAGAAGGTATCAGACATCTCATTAGGGATGGACAGAGTGTGAGAAGAGGCTTCTAATCTTGTGTGGAAACTTGTTGAGGCCTGCGGTGGTATTTATGAGCCACGGTGGCGCAGTGGTTAGAGTGCAGTACTGCAGGCTCCTTCTACTGGCTGCCGGCTGCCTGCAATTTGGCAGTTCGAATCTCATCAGGCTCAAGATTGACTCAGCCTTCCATCCTTCCAAGGTGGGTAAAATGAGAACCCAGATTGTTGGAGGCTAGAGGCTGACTCTGTAAACCGCTTAGAGAGGGCTGTAAAGCTCTGTAAAGCGGTATATAAGTCCTATATCTATCTATCTATCTATCTATCTATCTATCTATCTATCTATCTATCTATCTATCTATCTATCTATCTATCTATCTATCTATCTATCTATCTATCTATCTATATCTCACCTTCCATCCTTCCAAGGTGGGTAAAATGAGAACCCAGATTGTTGGAGGCTAGAGGCTGACTCTGTAAACCGCTTAGAAAGGGCTGTAAAGCACTGTAAAGCGGTATATAAATCTAAGTGCTATTGCTATTGCTATTCCTGGTGTAAATGTGGGGGCATCTGGTTCCCAGTTTAGCACTGTTTCTTTTGTGAGAGTCTGCTTCAGGTTGGGTAGCCGTCTGGATGCCAAGCATGGACCTGTCACTCAGTGCTTAAGAAAATGCAGTGACATCGTCCAGTATGGGCTCAAACTTACAAATAATGCATGTGAGTGGTTTGAGCTGTGAGCTGTAGGTGATATAACCAGTGGTGTTTATTGTTTGGTTTCTGTGGTCTGTCTTTTAGTAGGTCCTTTCTACTAGCTGTATGGATGTATGGCTCAGTGGCTAAGACACTGAGCTTGTTGATTGAAAGGTTGGCAGTTCAGCGGTTCGAATCCCTAGTGCTGCCGTGTCACAAGTTGAGTTCCCGTGACTTGTCCCAGCTTCTGCCAACCTAGCAGTTTGAAAGCACGTTAAAAAAATGCAAGTAGAAAAATAGGGACCACCTTTGGTGGAAAGGGAACGGCATTCCATGCACCTTTGGCATTGAGTCATGCCGGCCACATGACCACGGAGACATCTTCGGACAGCGCTGGCTCTTCGGCTTTGAAACGGAGATGAGCACCGCCCCCTAGAGTCGGGAACGGCTAGCACATACGTGCGAGGGGAACCTTTACCTTTATGGACTGCTAGATCTGGGAATCGATCTGGCTCTAAAACAAGGGGGGAGGGAAAAGTTACACCGAAGGGTAAATTTAATTTCTGGACTGGAAAGAGCTGAGAAGTGAAAAGAAGCGAGAACCAATGAAGCAATGCTAGAAGAATGCCGGCGGGTTCGGTATTGTGTTCCAGTTTGGGACGTTGGAATGTTTTACATCACTCTTAGCAAATGAAAATCTCATTAGCCACCCCACCCCACCCCCTCATTTGGATAGAAAAAAGAAGTAATTCAATAGAGAGGCGTCTGAGAACCAGCAACAGCAACCGTCTGCAAGGCTAGAAATGTTTTCCAGCCAAACACAGAGGGGGCATAGTTCGAGATGGAAAAACAGGTGGTCTGGGGTGTGTGGAATCAGCCCAACCTAGTAAGAAAAGATGGGCCACCCGGGTTGGTGGCACGCCTTGGGGTACCAAAAATGGCTTCCTCTGACAAATCTGCAGATGTAGACACTCACAGGACATAGAACTGGTTTGGTCTACTGGTTAAACCACCAGGCTAGAAATCAGGAGACAGTGAGTTCTAGTCCCGCCTTAGATTTGAAAGCCAGCTGGGTGACTTTGGGCCAATCACAAGGAGACTGTGAATTCTAGTCCCTCCTTAGGCATGAAAGCCAGCTGGGTGACTTTGGGCCAATCACCAGGAGACTGTGAATTCTAGTCCCGCCTTAGATTTGAAAGATAGCTGGGTGACTTTGGGACAATCACCAGGAGACTGTGAATTCTAGTCTCACCTTAGTCATGAAAGCTGGCTGGGTGACCTTGGGCCAGTCCCTCCCTCCCTCCCTCTCTCAGCTCAACCCACCTCACAGGGTGGTTGTTGTGGAGAAAACAGGAGGAGAAAGGTATTTGTAAAGCTAATAAAGGCAGGACACAAACAAACAAACAAAGAGGGATTTGTAAATGAGGTAGAGTCTGAACACTTGTGGGAAAACAGTTGTCAGTAAAATGTCCCCTACACTATTTGTCTACTTTAAACTAGACATACTTGTTTAAACTAGTATGTCTAGTTTAATGAAAAGAAGGACTAGGGGAGACAAGATAGCATCTTCCAATATCTCAGGGTCTGCCCCAAAGAAGAGGGAGTCAAGCTATTCTCCAAAGCACCTGAGGGCAGGACAAGAAGCAATGGATGGAAACTCATCAAGGAGAGAAGCAACCTAGAACTAAATTGGAGAAATTTCCTGACAGTGAGAATAATTAATCAGTGGAACAATTTGCCTCCAGAAGTTGTGGATGCTCCAACACTGGAAGTTTTTAAGACAATGTTGGATAACCATTTGTCTGAAGTGGTGTAGGGTTTCCTGCCTAAGCAGGGGGTTGGACTAGAAGACCTCCAAGGTACCTTCCAACTCTCCTCTCCTCTCGTCTCCTCTCCTCTCCCCTCCCCTCCCCTCCCCCTCCCCTCCCCCTCCCCTCCCCTCCCCTCCCATCCCATCCTATCCCATCCTATTCTATTCTACTGAGGTTACTGATGAACATGGAAAATCCACACAGCTAGCCTTTGTGAATTTATCTTATTCCTTTTTTCAAGCCAATTAAGATAATGGCTATTAACACCTCATGGCAGCCGATTTCATAAAAATGAATGAAGTACTAACATCTTCAGACTTTAAAAAAAAAGGAAAGAAAGAAATCTAATTAGCGGGTGCACTTTTTATTAATGACGTTCCCAAGTGGCTTGGACTTTAAGTGTGCACAAGAGGTTCATAGCTTTCGCAAACAGTTTCCATATGATTGCACGTAAGTCTATGCTTGCAAAAGGATTTATCTACCCAGCTTTCCCTAAAGTAAGACATTCCCCAATAATAAGCTCAATCAGGCTTTTGAACACATGCGCTAAAATAAGCCCCCCCCCAAAAATAAGCCCTCCCTGGAAATATTTAAACGCATTCGCAGCCAGTCCCCGCCATTTCCTCTGGTTAGGGTTAGGGAGTCAGAGCTGGAAATCAGGTAAGACGGTAAAAGGAGCCCTGTCTTGCTCTATGCGCCCCAAAATAATAAGACCTCCCTGAAAATAAGGCCATGCCCTTATTTTGGGGTTCAAAAAATACAAGACGGGGTCTTATTTTTGGGAAAACACGGTACCAAGCTCAGTATGTGGAGATAGCCACTAAGTTAGACAGATGCATGAAAAAAATAATAAATAACCATGGAGGATAAAGCTACTGATGGCCACCAGCCATAATGGCTCTGCGTGAAGATCAAAGGTGACATCCTTTTGAATGTGTGTTGGGTTAATCAAATCCTGACCTTTTAACCGAGGTCAGTTTCTGCTCACCTGTGCTACCAGTGGGACGCAAGAGGTAGGTTTCCAAGATAATTTAAAACAGACATATAAGCAAAGACATTCTGCCTTCAAATCCAGCATCTGAACTTCACAGAGATATCTAGCCGATCATGGAAGAAAATGAATGCTGGGTAAGTCTAGAAAGTGGGAGACAAGTGAGTTCTATGTCAGGGTTCCGACGGATGCCCTAATTAAATGATGAGCCAACCTTACAAAAAAATCCAGCTATTTATTAGGAGCTTCATATCGGCACGTTCCAAGTGAAGCCAACTCCGACCCCACATAATTTACAGCCGAGACTTCCCCCTCTCCCCCCAGGGTGTGTCATCAGTCATATTCGCCAACTGAGCAATTTCACGGATTGTAGAGATCACTCCCCTCCGGCTGCTATGGGTAACCCTGGGAGACAGCCTTGAGAGGGAGATGTCTGGAATGTGCTTTTGTTTTTGGCTGCTGTGTTGCTTTGCCGTTTTCCCATCCCCACTTGCCTATGGCAACTCGAGAGCAGAGGCCAGGGATGCTTTGCGAGTTGACATTCTAATCCTGATTTATTCATGAGAGCGGGATGGGTGATTTTGGGCCAAATGACCCAGAGATGGTAAGTTCTAATCCTGCCTTAGGCATGAAAGCCAGCGGAACTGAAGCTGAAGCTACTCAAAGGACTTTAGAGGCTGTTGGTTTGCAAATGTAGCACTTGGAGAAAAATAAAGGTAGTCCTCAACTTACAACAGTTCATTTAGTGACCGTTCAAAGTTGCAGCGACACTGAAAAAAGTGACTTATGATGACCGTTTTTCACAGTGACGACCTTTGAAGCATTCCCATGTCCAAATCCAGACGCTTGGCCACCGGTTGATACTTACGACCGTTGTTGTGTCCCGGGGTCACGTGATCCCCCTTTGGGACCTCCTGACAAGTAAAGCCTATGGGGAAGCCAGCTTCACAACTCATCAACGGCAAGGATTCACTTAACAACTGGGGCAAGAAAGGTCGTAAAACAGGGCAAGACTCACTCAACAAAGGTCTCGCTTAGCAACAGAAATTTTGGAGCCCATCATTGTCATAAGTAAGCTGTACCATATTTCCCCACCCTCCAGGATTGTGCAAATCAAATGCTCCATGAGCCCCAGAAAAAAACGCAGCTCCTTTAAATGTATTTTTGTGGAGGGACGAGATTTGTGCTCCTGTTCATTTCAAGCCTCATTTTTTGGGAGATCAAAATGGCCCGAATTTCTGGTAACTTCGCTCGCTTTTTGGGATTAGAATCAGCCGTTAAGTCCAGGCAAGCCACCAGGCTGCCAAACGAGGAACACAGTGACATAATTACGCCACCGCAGCAATTACGAGCTTGACCCCTGACCTCTGATAGAAGTACATAATTGTGACATTTGCATGACTCCGTTGTCAAGTGCACTTCATCATTTGCATCCTTTGTTTTGATGATGCCCATGGATGGGCCAGTGTGGAAGGAGATGTAGAGATTATAACCGATAAATAAAATAGACCTGTGGACTTCAAAAGGGTTTTAAATAGGGGAACGCTTTCATCTGGAGCAGTTTATTAATATTATCTCTTTTATTCATTAAACATGAAACTCAGTCAACTGAACATTTTAAAATGTATCATAAATACCATTGATTGGTCCTAATAGTTGATACGGGTTGCTGCCAGCGTCCTAGGTATCAACCAAGTATCTTCTGAAAATATGATGATGATGATGATGATGATGATGATGATGTGTATATATACCTATACCTATACCTATACTATGCACCAAGGAAGGAAGGAAGGGAGGGAGGGAGGGAGGGAGGGAGGAGGAGGGGATGGAGGGAGGAAGGAAGAGAGGGAGGGAGGAGGAGGGGATGGAAGAAGGGAGGAGGGAGGAGGAGGAGGGAGGAGGAGGGATGGAAGGAGGAGGAAGGAAGGAAGGGAGGGAGGAGGAGGGAGGAGGGAGGAGGAAGGAGGGAGGAAGGGAGGAAGAAATGGAGGAAGGAAGGAAGGGAGGGAGGGAGGAGGAGGAGGGGAGGGAGGGAGGGAGGGAGGAGGAGGGGATGGAAGAAGGAAGGAAGGAAGGGAGGGAGGGAGGGAGGGAGGGAGGAAGGAAGGGAGGAAGGAGGAGGGGGTGGAGGAAGGAAGGGGAAAGGAAGAGCACTAGCCCTTAGACTTCTATACCGCTTCAGAGTGCTTTGCAGCCCTCTCTAAGCAGTTTACAGAGTCAGCACATTGCCCCCAACAATCTGGGTCCTCGTTTTACTGACCTCGGAAGGCTGAAAGGCTGAGCCAACCTTGAGCCAGTCAGGATCGAACTGCCGAAAGCCGGCGATCAGCAGAAGTAGCCTGCAATACTGCATTCTAACCACTGTGCCACTGCTCGGTCCATTTGGCTCGGTCCATTTTTACGAGTCTCAGATAAACTTCTCCTCCTCCTTCTATTCTATTCTATTCTATTCTATTCTATTCTATTCTATTCTATTCTATTCTATTCTATTCTATTCTATTCTATTCTATTCTATTCTATTCTATTCTATTCTACAAACCAACCAGGCGATGGGCTAGTGAAGCTGTAAATAAACGCAATAGCAGTTTGTCTTTCATTACAGTTAAAGAAAGCCAAGTTTTGCCCCAAACATGCAATAGAGAATATAAATATAGAACAGAAACAGGAAATGATTACTTATAAAGAACTTTTGTATGCTGAAGGAGGTAGATTGCAATTAAAATCATTACAGGTATTAAATGAAGAAGGGAGGAATTATACTTGGTTTCAATATGGGCAAATAAGTGCTAGATGGAAAGAAGATCAAAAAATTGGTATAATGCAAAGGGAGGAAAATTTAATAAAGCAAATTAGAAATCAGACCCAGGAGCATATAAAGAGATTGTATAATGTGTTGCTTGAAATAGATTCGGAAAAGGATTTGGTAAAGGATTGTATGATAAAATGGGCACAGAATATTCAGGAACCAATAATGTTGGAAACATGGGAGAAAATCTGGGTTAGAAATGTTAAGTTTACACAAGCACAGAATTTAAGGGAAAATTTTTATAAGATGTTTTATAGATGGCACTTAGATCCCAAAAAATTATCACGTATGTATCCTAATATCAAGCGAAATGTTGGAGGTGTGATTGTGATGACGCTACATATTTTCATATTTGGTGGACTTGCAAGAAAATTAAGGCCTTTTGGATAAGAATTTGGTGGATTATTCAAAATGTACTGAAGAAGAAGATAAAGTTCCTGCCACAATTTTTCCTTTTGGGAATTATAACGGATTGTACAGGGATTGAGACTAAACTGATTCTGAATTTAATAACAGCAGCAAGACTGTTGATTGGACAATACTGGAAGAAGAAGAGGTACCTACAATAGAAGAATGGATACTGAAAGTCATTAATTTGGCTGAGATGGCTAAAATCTCAGCTTTTTTAAAAGACAATACGCAGGAAAGATATTTAATTGAATGGAAAAAATGGATTGATTATCTACAAAACAGATATCAGATTAAGAAATATCAGATTGCCTTTGAATAATTAGAAAGTTATTTTATTTAATGGGAGGGGTTGGGAGATGAAAAGCTTTGGATGAGGTTAATTGGATTGGAAGGAAAATTTTATTCTATGTTTGGTTTATGTATAACAATACCTTGTGATTGACCCGGGAAGCCGGGGTGGGGAGTGGGGAAGGGAGGAGGAAGGGAGGAGGAGGGAGGAGGGAAAAAGGCGAAAATGTCTTTGTTTTTTTTTTTAAACTTTTTCAATAAAAAAAAAAAGAAAGCCAAGTTTCATACAATATTAATGAAACCAGAAAACAAACAAAACCCGCTCTGAGCCCCCATCCTACCCTTGAAGTTTAAAGTCCAAGCCAATCTCAAATCGAAATCAAAGTTCCGCGATTCCCCTCCCCACAATTTCTCCCACAGGGGCAGATTCATTTCCCTCTTCCCTCTAGGAAGGGACCTATAAAGATGCTTTTAAAGGAGCTAATTACTGAAACGGTTAATCAAAAGGGCCTCGGGAGCGATATCAAAGCCCCGAGATGCCGAAAATTAGGGCAGCTTATGCCAGCCGTGACACTGCCCATGTTGAAGAAATGTGGCCACACAGGGGAAGATTAGGAAAGGATTCGAGGTTTTATCTGATCGCTGACTCTTTAACAAGAGGCACCCATCTGGTTTTCCTAGGGACGTATGGGGAATATAGGTAGTTGGGGATTGTAAGAATTCGACGGAAGTTGCAGAGGCTGCTGTTCTTTAGGAAACAACACTCCTTGGAGGAATCACACCTGTTTTGCTGAATTCTCTGCATCCAGAAATATTTAAGGTAAGGCTTGGATCTGCATACTTGTTCTGTCTCCTTCCCCACTGTGGAGCCACGAGCTGGCCTTTAGCCAGTGGATTCATGGCTCTTATCAGTCCTGGCAGAGAAATCGCAGCTGCCTGCCAAAGTTCAAACAAATGACTCACCTAGCAAGACTTTCAGCTCTTTTTGAAATGGTTCAGCTAATTTTTGCTTCCCGTGGAATGAGAGCAGTCCCAAAGCTCCTTATATATCCTGTGGGGTGGGGCTCCTGCCCCACCCTTCCCTTTGATGACGCCGCCTCTCTAATCTTCTGAAGCGTGGGTCGATCCAAGCTTGATTATTATTATTATCAGCTGGGTCTGAAGGCGTAGCCTGGGGAAGGGAGGAATCAGGGGATGACAGCCTCATTATGTCCTCTGACTGGTCTGGTTCTGGCTCCTGGAGCTGGGCCAAAGGAATCGATACTCCCGAGGTAAGACTTACCGGCCCTTCCCCATCACTCTCGGAGTCACTTTCGGGCATGGGGCCAGGTTCGGGGGCTGGAGTCACAACAATACTATTCAAAGTATAGCATCTTCTTTCTAAAGAAGATACTCACTCTGCCCAACAGCACGGCTGGCCCCCATCTATTCTAAGGACACCAAAGGCAATTCGTTAGCACTGATGATGTTATGTAGTTGGGTAATGAAAAGTGTGAGAGAAAACCACCAAGTTCAAAGAGCATCAGAAATTCCATCGTTGTCTCCCCCTCCCGCTCCTCCTCCTCCTCCTCCTCCTCCTCCTCCTCCTCCTCCTCCTCCTCCTCCTCCTCCTCCTCCCCCAATCCCATTCCTTTCTAGCACTGTGGCTCTTACCTACTTTGGGTAATGAAATGTCTGCAAGGAAACCACCAAGCTCAGAGATCACCAAGGACCCCGCAGTACAACCCTGAGACTCTAGAAAGAGTGCAGAGAAGAGCAACCAAGACGATAAGGGGACAGGAGGCTAAAACATATGAAGAACAGTTGCTGGAACTGGGCATGGCTAGTTTAATGAAAAGAAGGACTAGGGGAGACATGATAGCAGTGTTCCAATATCTCAGGGGCTGTCCCAAAGAAGAGGGAGTCAAACTATTCTCCAAAGCACCTGAGAGTAGAATAAGAAGCAATGGGTGGAAACTAATCAAGAAGAGAAGCAACTTAGAACTAAGGAGAAATTTCCTGACGGTTAGAACAATTAACCAGTGGAACAACTTGCCTGCAGAAGTTGTAAATGCTCCAACACTGGAAATTTTTAAGAAAATGTTGAATAGCCATTTGTCTGAAATGGTGTAGGGTTTCCTGCCTGGGCAGGGGGTTGGACTAGAAGACCTCCAAGGTCCCTTCCAACTCTGATATTATTATTATTATTATAAATATCCTCTTCTATCAGTGACATGACTTGAGAATAAGACATTCGTTTATGCCAATTGCAACTGGTGTTTGCTGCAAGTCCCCCGATAAGGACTTTTTTTTTCTTCCAAAACAAGGGCCAGTTCTACTACTACAAGGAAGGCAAAGCAGTCAAATTCAAAGGTGGCACATTTGTTTTTCCTAAGTATCTATGCCAACCGACAGGTTTGTTCTCCTGACGTTTTTTCTGAACAGGGTGGTTGTGGAATGAACTTCTAAGAAGGAGGGGCGATGCTATATATAGACTGCAGTACAAGGAAAGGAAAACTTTCTTCCCCCTCCCCCAGTTCTCTGATCTTTCAGGAAGATCTACTATATATCCCTTTGTCTAAGAAAGAGAGAAAGGAATTTAGGTGGGCGGGGCGTTTGTTCTTATTTTCCTGCCAGCCTCCATTCATAAATTCTCAGCATGGGGTTTCCAGTTCTTTGAACTCCCATCTCCAGCAAAGGTTTTTCCCAAGACTTTTTGAAAAACCAGAGTAGCTTTTCATAAGCTCTCTGAACGATCCAGTCTGGATCAAGCCAAGCTCACTGAGATAGCTATCCCCTAAAAGGAAAAGGAAAAAAATATCCTGATTTCAAGAGCAGATAATTCAAGGGTGTGCATATGATGGACATTTTTATAGCCTCCTCCTCCTCCTCTTCTTCTTCTCCTCCTCCTTCTCCTTCCTTTTCATCTTCTTCTTCTTCTTCTCCTCCTCTTTCTCCTCCTCCTCCTCTTCCTCCTCCCCTTTTCCTCCTCCTCCTCCTCCTCTTCTCCTTCCTCTTTTCTTCCTTTTCCTCTCCTCCTCCTCTTCCTCTTCCTCTTCTCCTCCTCCTCATCTTACATTTTTCTTTGGTATACATAAAAACTCAATATTCACATTGACAGAGTGTTGTCTGGGTACAGTTGATTTTGAGTAATGATAACAAATGGTTATCCAACATCTTCTTAAAAACTTCCAGTGTTGGGGCATCCACAACTTCTGCAGGCAAGTTGTTCCACTGATTCACTGTTCTCACTGTCGGGAAATTTCTCCTTAGTTCTAAGTTGCTTCTCTCCTTGATTAGTTTCCACCCATTGCTTCTTGTCCTGCCTTCAGGTGCTTTGGAGAATAGCTTCTCCCTCTTCTTTGGGGCAGCGCTTGAGATATAGGAAGGCTGTTATCATGTCTCCCCTAGTCCTTCTTTTCATTAAACTAGACATACCCAGTTCCTGCAACTGTTCTTCATATGTTTTAGCCTCCAGTCCCCTATTTATCTTTGTTGCTGTTCTCTGCACTCATTTAATTGAACATTCTTTTCAATTTTAAGTTTCTAACTTCTGCTTCCATTTTCTAGCCATTGAAAATTATTCTATTTCCTCCTTATCCTTAATTTTCATTGTTAATCTATCCATCTTGGCACATTCTAATATTTTCTTTATTACACTTTCCTCTGTAGGAATATCCTTCTTGTCAAGCACAGTAAATCAGGAAGTCAGGTGGATCCAATGACGACAGGTTTATTGCATGCTGACTGCTCTCTACAAGAATCTGATCTACAAATGGTCAAAGCAAATTGGCCATAGGTCAACCCAACTCTAGGTGGGCTGAAGTTAGATCTCTTGTGGGTGCCGAGAGACTTGAGACTGATGACACGTTTGATCCCTCCTTCAGTCTGCTCGTCTCCTATAGTTGCTTTACAGCTCTTCCTATCTCATTTTCCCCCCCAAACAAGAAAGGCGTTGATCGTCCTCAACTTACAACGTTTAGCAACTGTTTGAAATTACAGTGGCATGTGACTTAAGGCCATTTTTCACACTTACGACAGCAGCATTCCCATGGCTACGTGATCATAATTTGGATGTTTTGCCAACGGGAATCTGTTTACGGGATCCCCTTTTGCGATATTCTGACAAGCAAAGTCAATGGAAAGAGGGAGTCACCTAACAAGCATGTTACTAGCTTAACAAAGTCAGCAATTCACTTAATAAACGGTGGCAAGAAAGGCTGTAAAATGGGGCAAAAGTTTACTTAATGACTGTCTTCGGTAGCAACAGAAATTTTGGGCTCCATTGTGGTCATAAGTCAAGGACTACCTGTGCTGAAGAAGCTTGCTAGAAGGAAACCCCCTTTTTTTACTACCGGTTCTGTGGGCGTGGCTTGGTGGGCATGGCAGGAGAAGGATACTGCAAAATCCCCATTCCCTCCCCACTCCAGGGGAAGGATACTGCAAAATTTCTATTCCCTCCCCACTCCAGGGGAAGGATATTGCAAAATCCCCATTCCCTCCCCACTCCAGGGGAAGGATACTGCAAAATCTCCATTCCCACCCCACTCAGGGGAAGGATACTGCAACATCCCAATTCCCACCCCACTCCAGGGGAAGGATACTGCAAAATCTCCATTCCCACCCATTCCAGGGGAAGGATACTGCAAAATCTCCATTCCCACCCACTCCAGGGAAAGGATACTGCAAAATCTCCATTCCCTCCCCACTCCAGGGGAAGGATACTGCAAAATCCCCATTCCCTCCCCACTCCAGGGGAAAGATACTTCAAAATCTCCATTCCCACCCACTCCAGCGGAAGGATACTGCAAAATCCCCATTCCCTCCCCACTGCAGGGGAAGGATACTGCAAAATATCCATTCCCACCCACTCCAGGGGAAGGATACTGCAAAATCCCCATTCCCTCCCCACTGCAGGGGAAAGATACTGCAAAATCCCCATTCCCTCCCCACTCCAGGGGAAGGATACTGCAAAATCTCCATTCCCACCCCACTCTGGGGCCAGCCAGAGGTAACATTTGCTGGTTCTCCAAACTACTCAAAAGTTCCACTACTGGTTCTCCAGAACCGGTCAGAACCTGCTGGATTTCACCCCAGCCCACCTTGCACAATTGTATTAAGAATTCCAAGGAACCGTTGCTCTGAGAAACGTGGAATCCAAATGCTTCTCAAAGTGGAAGCTAATGAAAAAGCTACAAGGGCCACAATTTACGTGTAGCGATAAAGAAGTCCCTGTCTTAGGCTGCTCCAACCATTGGCCTCAGCACTGATTTTGAGGGCCAAGAAAAGCTGCTTTTCCGCAGACAAAGTTGTGTGACTCCATGGATAGGTCAGCGATTCCAGTGAAGAAATCTTGACTGCAGCAACACATAGAGTGCTTTATAAATGCAGGTGTGGAATTATAAATAAAAGACTGAAAATAGAAATAGAAAATACAGAATCCATCACATTGTAATGGAAAATTCCTTGCTGTCTGTTGCTTGGCAATGTTAATGCCACCAGTCTCTTTGGAGACCTTTTTAGATTTTAGGAGAAGGAAGCAAAACTTTTAAAACGAGAACTTCCTCTATGGAATCCGAGACCTAATCAGCCGTTCCAACTGACTTTAAGGCATCAGCTAGTAGCTCCATAACAAACTTCTTTGAACCGAGTTCAGAAATGCACCGGAAATGCACCAGCAGCAGAGTTGATATTCAGCAGATTCTGACCGGTTCTTGAGAACCGGTAGCAGAAATTTTGAGTAGTTTGGAGAACTGGCAAATGCCACCTCTGGCTGGTCCCAGAGTGGGGTGGGAATGGAGATTTTGCAATATCCTTCACCCAGGAGTGGAGAGGGAATGGAGATTTTGCAATATCCTTCCCCCTGGAGTGGGGTGGGAATGGAGATTTTGCAATATCCTTCCCCCTGGACTGGGGTGGGAATGGAGATTTTGCAGTATCCTTCCCCTGCCACACCCACCGAGCCACACCACATCCACCAAGCCGGTAGTAATAAAAAATTGGATTTCACCAGTGGTTGAACCTGCAAAACTTAAATGCCTTGTTTGTGCTTGTCTTATGTACAGTGGCCGGCATCTTGTAGTCCAACAAGGAGGCAACACCTAGTCAACCAAATCTGATCCCCCAAAAATATGCTAGGGCAGAAACGGTTAGTAGTTAGAAGAGAAACCAAAGCAAAATCCCATTCTTAGGAAGAAGGTTAATGTCAGCTTTGGAAGCCATACGAGGCCGGAAGCTTCCGTGCTGCCACTTTCTCATGTGTGGGAAAGTAGGAGTGGGGGGATTTAGTAGAAGGGTTGTCTTTAGACATAATAGCTTTCTTCCTGTCGGTCAAGGTCAGGCCGATCCTGCATCTGGGGAAGGAATGGTCTGAGTGCTGTCTCGAGATGAGACGGTTGGTGATCGGAGCATGTGATCGACTGCAGAGTCAGGGGATGGTTTTGGGGTTTTTTGATTTACTGAGGGAAAACCCAGATCTTTCAGATTCGGGTTTTCCCACATGTGCCAGTTTACCAGTCCTAGTAAATAGAACTTTGAAAGACGCTCGCTTCGGAGTTTTTACTTGGAGTTGCGGGTTTTTCTGGCACGCTGACAGTTAAACTTAATAAAATGGGATGCAGTTGCTGGAAAAGCCCCTTCAGAATCATCTTGGCATTTGAGTCACCCAACCTTTGTTTAAATTCCTTCAGCAGGGGCTACCACCTCCATGCATAATGTAATATTTGCAAAGAACCACATAATGAAATGTTCACAAAGAATCTTCAGAGAACACAGCCCTTTTCTCTGACTGCTAGCCTTGAAGAAACACACAGAAGTGGTTCAAAAAACATCAGCTTCCCCCTGAAAGGGAGGGGAAGGAACGAGAAAGAAACTCAAGGGGTAAAAGGGAAGGAAAGAAAAAGTCTTAACCAGGCTTTCCAGATTCAGCTGTTATACAATATAGAATAGAATAGAATAGAATTTTTTATTGGCCAAGTGTGATTGGACACACAAGGAATTTGTCTTGGTGCATGTGCTCTCTATGTACATAAAAGAAAAGATACTTTCATCAATGTACAACACTTACAACACTTAATGATGGTCATAGGGTACAAATAAGCAATCAGGAAACAATCAATATCAATAAAAATCATAAGGATTACCAGCAACAAAGTTACAGTCATACAGTCATAAGTGAAAAGAGATTGGTGATGGGAACGATGAGAAGATTAATTGTGCAGATCTAGTAAATAGTTTGACAGTGTTGAGGGAATTATTTGTTTAGCAGAGTGATGGCCTTCGGGAAAAAACTGTTCTAGTGTCTAGTTGTTCTGGTGTGCAGTGCTCTGTAGCCTCGTTTTGAGGGTCGGAGTTGAAACAGTTTATGTCCTGGATGCGAGGGGTCTGTAAATATTTTCACGGCCCTCTTCTTGATTCGTGCAGTATACAGGTTCTCAATGGAAGGCAGGTTGGTAGCAATTATTTTTATATAATCATAGTTTCTGTGGTGGGTTTGTTTCTTTGAAGAGCCAGCACCCTTCTGAAACACGGTGGAGATGGCTGGTGGGATAAGGAGACCTCATCCCCGTCCCATTCCTCTCTATCGGTTCCTGGTGTTTTGCAAAGTTGAAAAATTTTCAATGTGCATAATTTTAAAAAAGTTTAAGTGCTTTTCTGTTGATTTTTTTTTTGTATGATCGGTAAGCTTCCCAGAGTCACGTTTTTGTGGAGATGGGCAAGTGTATCAATGTAAGCCTACAATATCAGTCCTTCCTGGTCATCTCCTATAGGAGCACTAACCAGGTACAGCTGTGGGGGGAGGGAGGAGAGAGAAGAGAAAGGAGCCTATTGACCCCAACAATCTGGGTCCTCATTTTACCCACCTCGGAAGGATGGAAGTCTGAGTCAACCTTGAGCCGGTCAGGATCGAACTGCCGGCAATCAACATTTTAACCACTGTGTATGATGGATGGATGGATGGATGGATGGATGGATGGAAGGAAGGAAGGAAAGAAGGAAGGAAGGAAGAAAGGACAATAACAATAGCACTTAGACTTATATACCGCTTCACAGTGTTTTGCAGCCCTCTCTAAGCAGTTTACAGAGTCAGCCTATAGCGCCCAACAATCTAAGTCCTCATTTTACCCACCTTGGAAGGATGGAAGGCTGAGTCAACTGGAAGGAAGGAAGGAAGGAAGGAAGGAAGGAAGGAAGGAAGGAAGGAAGGAAGGAAGGAAGGAAGGAAGGACAATAGTAATAGCACTTACTTATATACCGCTTTACAGTGCTTTGCAGCCCTCTCTAAGTGATTTACGGTGTCAGCCTATTGCCCCCAACAATCTGGGTCCTCATTTTACCAACCTTGGAAGGATGGAAGGCTGAGTCAACCTTGAGCCCCATCAGGATCGAACTCCAGAATGTGGGCAGCAGGTACTGCACTTTAATCACTGCGCCTGCAATACTTGCACTTTAACCGCTGTGCCATCGGATTGTCGTTCAAATTACATTAACATTCCTAACAAGCAGAAGCCGCATAGGAATTTGTTGTGACTCGTCTTCCCTCCTCTCCTCAGCCGGGCCCCTCCCATCTCCAACCGGGCCTGTTATCAGACTCCAAGTCTGATAATGAAGATGAACGGCCTGTCATGCCTCCAGCCCCCGGCCCTGGCCCCATGCCCGGAGAGGATGCCAGGAGTGAACGGAAAAGCCCGATAAACGTCACTCATACAGTGTGTGAGCAGGAAGCCAGCCAGGTGCTGGAATTACTGACAGCAGATCCAGCTGAAGACAATTTAGTATGGGAGGACCCTCGCTTCCGGAGATCTGAGAGGCGACACCAGCAGAAGGAGGGGTGGAGCAGGCCTGGATAAATGCTGAGTCATGGAGCCACACCCCACAGCCTCTATAAAGGACCTGCTTTTGGCATTCCAACCTTGAGTCAAGCAAAATCTCAGCTAGTTTGCTGATATCGGACTCTTATCGCTGAAGTCACAACTTGGACTCCTGCCTGCCCTGATAAACCTCGAAGGAACTTGGCAAGCTGCAGAGGCTTCGTTGCCTAGTCTGTTACGGACTTCCTTGACTCGTGTGCCGGAGTGGGGGGTGGGACACAACAGGAATCGGTGTTGTGGGTGAGGGACTTAAGGGAACTTCTCCCAGAACGTTATCAATAATCAACCAATGGTCATCCATCACCTGCACAGAGGGCAGATTGGAGGGGACAACTACAGGAGATGTCTGTGGTCGGAGCAATACTTCAACCACCCCTGTGGATGGAAAGATGTAAGGAGGGTTTGGAGCAGCGGTTCTCAACCTTTATGGTGCTGCGACCCCTTTAATACAATTCCCCACGATGTGGCGACCCCAACCGTAAAATTATTTTCGTTTTGAATTTATCGCACCTGAAGCCGTGTTGGCTAGCGATCTGAACTGCTTGCAATTGCCTTGAGGACGGAGGCATTAAAGCGGAGACTCCTCCCCTATTAAGTTTATCGCGCCTGAAGCCAGATTAGGCTAGCGATTAGGAGTGATTGCAGCTGGCTTGAGAGGGAGACATCAGAGCAAAGATTTCTCTCTTTTTTTAATTCGTCGTGCCTGAAGCTGAATTCGGCTAGCGATTTGAAGAGCCTGCAGCTGGCTTGTGGAGTCAACCATTGGAGCACGATTCTTCGACTCGCAAGTATACTTCCCATATTTCCGATGGTCTTAGGCGACCCCTGGCAAATCATCATTCGACCCCCCCGACGGGGTCGCGACCCACAGGTTGAGAACCGCTGGTTTGGAGGCTCCACTGAGAAATGGTGCCCTTGGCACAAACTGCTCTCCCAGACGGGATTTTAAATCACTTCAGAATCCAGAGCCGGAGCCTCTCTATCTCCTGCGTGTCAGGAGAGCCCAAATTTTAGATTTTACTTTCCTGCTCAAGGTGTCAACGGTGCTATAAATATGCAGTGCTATAAATATGAGCCGGAACGGCCTGAAGAATTTTGACATTTGTGATGCAAATGAATCTTTTGTCCTAGGAGGTTTCTTTAAAAAAAAAAAGTATTATAAATTATTGAAATCAAAACTTCCCAACTCTCCCAAAAAGTAACTTTCCTGTTGCAAGGATGCAGATCCTGAGATCTTTCAAAAAAGGATGTTCAACAGCTCCCCAAACTTTTGGTCCAGAAGATCAAACAGATCGTTAGGTCCCAAGCTTATTCTTGTGACTATGAGGACTAGAACCTTAATTTTCACAGGATACAAAGTCCGTTCAACTTCAAGTTACAAAGGCTGAGAAACATTGGGCTACAGGCTTTGGTTCGAGAATTGTTGGGTTCTGCTGCTGTAGGGGCAATCCTCAACTTATGACCTCATTTGGGATCAGAATGGCAAGGTTAAAGTAAGTCACCACCCGATACGATGACCCTTTTCTGAGACAGTTGTTCAGCGAATCACTGCGGTCGCTAAGTGAATCAGGCAGTTGTGCTTCTTCTCTTCACTTTGCTTGTCAGAAGATGGCTGGGAAGGTTGCGAATTGGCAATCATGTGACCCAGGACACTAAAACTGTCACAAATACAGGCCACTTGTCAAGCACCTAAATTTTTCATCATGGGGATCATCATTAGTCACTTTTTTGTAGGTGTCGATGGCAGTGGTTAAATCCAAATTTCTTTACTACCAGTTCTGTGGGCGTGGCTTGGTGGGCGTGGCAGGGGAAGGGTACTGCAAAACCCCCATTCCCTCTCCACTCTTGGGGGAAGGATACTGCAAAATCCCCATTCCCTCCCCACTCCTGGGGGAAGGATATTGCAAAATCCCCATTCCCTCCCCACTCCTGGGGGAAGGATATTGCAAAATCCCCATTCCCTCCCAACTCCTGGGGGAAGGACATTGCCAAATGTCCATTCCCTCCCCACTCTGGGGCCAGCCAGAGGTGGCATTTGCTGGTTCTCCGAACTACCCAAAATTTCCGCTCCAGTTCTCCCGAACCTGTTGGAACCTGCTGGATTTCACCCCTGGTCTATGGAGATTCTCAGCCATCCAGGCCATGGTTGCCCCAAAGGGGCTTTTTCAAGAGGCAACTGGACTGGTTTTTTTCTTTTGAAGACGTTTCGCTTCTCATCCAAGAAAATTCTTCAGCTCTGGCTGGATGGCGGAGAGAAGTCAGAAGCTGAAAAAGTTTCTTGGATGAGAAGCGAAACGTCTTAAAAAAAAACACAACAAAAAACAAAACAAAACAGCCCTTTCTAAGCGATTTACAGAGTCATCCTATTGCCCCCAACAATCTGGGTCCTCATTTTACCCACCTAGGAAGGATGGAAGGCTGAATCAACCTTGAGCAGGTCAGGATTAAACTCTTGGCAGTGGGCAGAGTTAGTCTGCAAATACTGCATTCTAACCACTGTGCACCATGGATGGATGGATGGAAGGAAGGAAGGAAGGAAGGAAGGAAGGAAGGAAGGAAGGAAGGAAGGAAGGAAGGAAGGAAGAGCAATACCCCTTAGACTTATATATTGCTGGGTCCTCATTTTATCCACCTCGGAAGGATGGAGAGTCAACCTTGATCCTGGTGAGACCCGAACTGCCAAACTGCAGGCAGCCAGCAGTCAGCAGAAGTAGCCTGCAGTATCTCATTCTAACCACTGCGCCACTGCGGCTACAAAAAAAAGTTTTTTTCTTCACCTCACTCCACTCATTTGAACCTGACACTTGAAGAGGGACCACAGTTAAGGAAGCCCAAACTTTGACTGTTCAGCGTCCTTGAGTTCATCTGCAACGATTCCAGGACGGGAAGGATTCTGGACCCTGGAAACCCACTGCCTGATGCAGTAAATGCATTTGGCCAGAGAGATAATGTATGCGGCTTTTAATGAAGCTGCTTCTTACATTCCAGGGGTATTTTCATAACCATGAGGTCATGGTTTAATAAATATAATCAAATCAACTAGATCTTGATGCCTAAGCCACTCAGAGGAACTATTTTTATTCCTTGCTGAATCCTGACATTCCTCAGTACCTTACTTGCTCCTTTCCAGCATTCAAAGGTCTTAGGATAGGATAGGATAGGATAGGATAGGATAGGATAGGATAGGATAGGAAGAAGAAGAAGAAGAAGAAGAAGAAGAAGAAGAAGAAGAAGAAGAAGAAGAAGAAGAAGAAGAAGAAGAAGAAGAGAAGAGAATATTGGAATGAAGAGTAGAGTAGAGTAGAGTAGAGTAGAAGAAAAGAGAAAAGAGAAGAGAAGAGAAGAGAAGAGAAGAGAATATTGGAATGAAGAGTAGAGTAGAGCAAGAGTAGAGTAGAGTACAGTAGAAGAGAAGAGAATATTGGAATGAAGAATAGAGTAGTGTAGAGTAGGATAGAATAGGATAGGATAGGATAGGATAGGATAGGATAGGATAGGATAGGATTGGATTGGATTGGATTGGATTGGATTGGATTTTTTATTGGCCAAGTGTGATTGGACACACAGGGAATTTGTCTTTGGTGCATACGCTCTCAGTGTACATAAAAGAAAAGATATGTTCATCAAGAATCATAAAGTACAGCACTCCATGATAGTCATAGGGTACAAATAAGCAATCAGGAAACAATCAATATCAATATAAATTGTAAGGACACAAGCAACAAAGTTACAGTCATGCAGTCATAAGTGGAGGGAGATGGGTGATGGGAACGATGAGAAGATTAATAGTAGTGTAGATTTAGTAAATAGTTTGACAGTGTTGAGGGAATTATTTGTTTAGCAGAGTGATGGCATTTGGGAAATGTCCAAGGTTGAATCAGCCTTCCATCCTTTATAAGGTAGGTAAAATGAGGACCCAGATTGTTGGGGGCAATAAGTTGACTTTGTATATAATATACAAATTGATGAAGACTATTGCTTGACATAGTGTAAGCCGCCCTGAGTCTTCGGAGAAGAGCGGGATATAAATGCAAATAAAAATAAATAAATAAAATAAAAAATGTCCAGGATGTGAGGGATTTGTAAATATTTTCACAGCCCTCTTCTTGATTCGTGCAGTATACAGGTCCTCAATGGAAGGCAGGTTGGTAGTAATTGTTTTTCCTGCAGTTCTAATTATCCTCTGAAGTCTGTGTCTGTCTTGTTGGGAGAGGTGGAAGTATGGGAGGGTTTCTCCTAAAGTCTACCACCATTTCTATGGTTTTGAGTGTGTTCAGTTCCAGATTGTTCCGGTCGCACCACAAGGCTAGTCGCTCAACCTCCCGTCTGTATGCGGATTCATCATTGTCTCGAATGAGACCGATCACTGTTGTGTCATCTGCGAACTTCAGTAGTTTAACAGATGGATCGTTGGAGATGCAGTTATTGGTATACAGAGAGAAGAGAAGTGGGGCAAGCACACAGCCTTGGGGTGTGTGTGTGTTACAACTGGTGAAACACCAATGGAAAATAACTAGGATTCTGTTTTTATCTTGACCTAACTGTGCATACAGCCACTGCAATATGGAATCCATGCTCGGTTGCATCCGTTGCAATTCTGCAACGAAGCCACCACCTCACAAGTAGCAAGGAGCACGCTACGCCAGCTCAGCTGCCAGCCCCACTGTAGAAGCTCCCCCCCTCCCTGTCGGTTTGTGATGCTATCAATTCTGACAAGCCTTCTGAGACAGCCTTTCTTCTCTATCTATTCCCCAGTGGCCAAGAGCATTTAGTCTGGCCGGGAAAAGGGGAAATTACATTACAGAATTAGAGTTCATTTGTTGAGTCCCACTGGAAGTCGTGCAACGATCATCAGCTTCCTAACGTTATTAAGCCAACATCTGAATCTTAAGATTTGAGCACAGTGGCCTGCGCCACGTAGGATAAGTCTGAAATCCAGAGGTCAGTTAAGGTGAGGCGACAGGAGACGGTTGAGTAAACCCCCCCTTAACTCCCCTCCCTGTCCAAGTTTTACACAATGGCTGCTTTCTGTCCAACTTTTCTGGCACATGTCACCAGCTCGCTCCTCATCCATAGGTTCCTTCTAAGAACAGTAGAAGCGAAAGATCATATAACCGTTTAATTTACAGATGCCTACGCAGCCACCCGTCACCAGTACTAATAACGGAGACGAAAGGTCATCTATAAATATTTCTCATTCCTTGTTACATTGACATACCAGATAGAAAATTGCTTTCGGGAAGAAGAAGAAAAAAACAACACACACACCCCCCAAAAAAAAACAAAAAAACAAGCATGCCCTTCAAAAGTCAGGCCTCCTGATTAAAATTTGCTCGCCTGATGAGTTTAAAGTGCAGCTTTTGAAAGTTTCTAAGCTGTTCTGAATCGTGCGGTGTGATAAGGACTGGAATGCACACAAGACTATTTGCAAACTCTTCCTTATTATCCGTAGAGGCGCTGATTTTATAACGTTTATAAAATCATGAGCTTGGAAACCAACCAGCAGCGCCTTTCAAAGTGGTGTAGAATCTTGGGGTTTCCAGCAGTGGTGGATTTCAATTTTTTTTTACTACCGGTTCTGTGGGTGTGGCTTGGTGAGTGTGGCATGGCTTGGTGGGCGTGGCAGGGGAACGAAGGATACTGTAAAATCTCCATTCCCACCCCACTCCAGGGGAAGGATACTGCAAAATCTCCCCTCCCACCCCACTCCAGGGGAAGGATATTGCAAAAATCTCCATTCCCACTCCAGTCCAAGGGAAGGATACTGTAAAATCTCCATTCCCACTCCACTCCAGGGGAAGGATATTGCCAAAATCTCCATTTCCTCCCAGTCAGCTGGGACTTGGGAGGCAGAGAATAGATGGGGGCGGGGCCAGTCAGAACTTTTACTACTGGTTCTCCTAACTATTCAAAATTTCCGCTACCGGTTCCCACAAATAATTCCCTCAACACTGTCAAACTATTACTAAGTCTGCACTACTATTAATCTTCTCATCGTTCCCATCACCCATCTCCTCCCACTTATGACTGTAGGACTGTAACTTTGTTGCTTGTATCCTTATGATTTATATTGATATTGTTTCCTGATTGTGTATTGGTACTCTATGACTATCATTAAGTGTTGTACCTTATGATTCTTGATGAAGCTATCTTTTCTTTTATGTACACTGAGAGCATATGCACCAAAGACAAATTCCTTGTATGTCCAATCACACTTGGCCAATAAAATTCTATTCTATTCTATTCTATTCTATTCTATTCTATTCTATTCTATTCTATTCTATTCTATTCTATTTCATTCCATTCCATTCCATTCTATCCAGAACTGGTCAGAACCTGCTGAAACCCACCTCTGGTCTCCAGGTAGGTTTCATAAACATTTAAATCACATTTCTTCCTTGTCGGGAATTGCGTAGTTTAACAAAAAGAAGGACCAGGGGTGACGTGATAGCAGTGTTCCAATATTTGAGGGGCTCCATAGAGAGGAGGGGGGTCAACCTATTCTCCAAAGCACCTGAAGGCAGGACAAGAAGTGGAAGTTCAACAAAGAGAGATCCAGCTTAGAACTAAGGAGAAATTTCCTAATAGTGAGAACAATTAACCAGTGGAATGGCTTACTTTCAGAAACTGTGCATGCTCCATCATTGGAGGTTTTCAAGAAGAGATTGGACAGCCATTTGTCCATAATGGTGTAGGGTTTCCTGCCTGAGCAGGGGGCTGGACTAGAAGACCTCCAAGGTCCCTTCTAATTCTGTTATTCTACATTTTTTCTAATGCTCTTATTCTACATTCTTTCTAATTCTGTTATTCTATCCACATTCTCATTAAAGGGTGAATTTATATCCCAAATTTACAAGAGGTGATTTTTTTTAAACAAAATTAAAAAATATTATTAGGGAAATTTGCTGTGAGATTTCTTTATTCATTACTATTGCGGTTTGATGTCAACTAAAGGTATTTGGCTAGATAATACTATCTTAAAATACCAGGGAACCTTTGTTTAAATCCTCTTTCCACTTAATTGCAGAAACAGTTCTATTACGGTAGCTAAAAAGATCTAACAACATTTTTCCTCCAGAGGAGACCAAAAAAAAAATTTAAAAAAAAATTCACCAGCCTTATGTGAACATTCAGGATTCATATTCAGTATCCAACTGCTTAAATAAATGAACAAAGCAAACTGATTAATTGATATGTCAAACGGCAAACGCTTCCAAAATGGATTGGGGTCAATCTAGGTGCCTTCTTCATGTGAAAAGGCATAAAATAATCCAAATCAGTAACAGTAACAGATTTGGAAGGGACCCTGGAGGTCATCTAGTCCAACCCCCCCTGCTCACACAGGATACCCGTACTAAGGACTTGAACCGCTGAACCGCCGACCTTTCTCTTTTAAAAACTTGGTCCACATTGATCTGGAGGTCTGAAAGCAAATCCCACTGAATTTCCATTTTTTGCTTTGCGTATCTAACAGCTGCGTTATTAACTTAACAACTGCAGCAATTCACTTAATAATTGTGGCAAGAAAGGTGGGCAAAACTCACTAAACAGCGAGCAATAGTTGACAAAACTCACTTGCTTAGCAGTAGAAATTTTGGGCTCAATTGTGGTCTTAAGTTGAGGACTACCTATACTCTTTTCCAAGAAACGGAAGACAATCCATGAAATCTTGCAATTGACTCTCCCTCTCTCTCTCTCTCCCCCTCTCTCTCCCCCTCCTCCCTCCCTCTCTTTCCCTCCTCCCTCCCTCTCCCTCCCCCTCTCTCCCTCTTTCCCCCTCTCTCCCTCTCTCTCCCTCTTTCCCCCTCTCTCCTTATCTCTTTCTCTCCCCCTCTCCCTCTCCTCTTTCTCCCTCTCTCTCTCCCACTCTTTCTCCCTCCTCCTCCCTCTCGCCTCCTTCCTCTCCCTTTCTCTCTGCCTCTTTCTCCCTCTCCTCCTCCTCCCTCTCTCTCCTCTTCCCTCCCCTTTCCCCTCTCCCCTATCTTTCTCTCTCTCCCTCTTCCTCTCCCCTCCTCACTCTCCTCTCTCTTCTCTCCCCTCTCCCTCTCTCTCTCCCTCTTCCTCCTCCCTCTCTCCCCTTTCTCCCCTTTCTCTCTCTCTCTCTCTCTTTCCCCCTCTCCCCCTATCTCTCCCTCTCCCTCTCCCCCTCCCCCTCCCTATCTCTCCCCCTCTGTTTGCCCTCCTCCTTTCCACTTTAAGCAGGTCTGTCTCGTCTCAAAGCTTAAACCGGCTGTTTTGATTTCCTTATCTGGCAAATTGGATTTATCTTTTCCAGGGGCCCTAATCCCATTGTGTCCAATAACGGCTCCCTTTAATTTATGGCCACTGGGTGGTATCAATTGATGGAATGCAGAGGCTTTCAAGGGAGGCTAAATGGCTTGTAAGAGACCGAAGGTTAGGATTGAAGATCAGCAAACGTTGAGCCAAATCACCTGAATTTCAAGGAATCACCGGAATTGACAGAGCCGGCTTGGCCTTTTGGTGACTGCAGGCAACAGATTCGGGGGATGACAAAGAGGCAGCCAGTTGTTCAATCACGTACGTATTGTCGTGGGTTTCGTCTTTATTGAAGGGTGGACAGAAAGGTTGATCAATTTTTCTGCCTGATGAGCAAAGATAATTTGACTAGCTTTGACTAGCATGTCTAGTTGGAATGAGGATGGTGGATAAGGCAATAGCAGACTTATATACCGCTTCACAGTGCTTTTACAGCCCTCTCTAAGCAGTTGACAGAGTCAGCCTCTTGCCCCCCAACAATCTGGGTCCTCATTTTACCCACCTCGGAAGGATGGAAGGCTAAGTCAACCTTCAGAATCAAATTCCTGACAGTGGGGCATAGTTAGCCTGCAATATTGCATTCTAGCCACTGTGCACCACGGAAGGAAGGATGGAAGGAAGGGAGGAAGGGAGGGAGGAAGGAAGAAAGGAAGGAAGGGAAAAACAATAGCAATAGCAGACTTATATACTGCTTCACAGTGCTTTTACAGCCTTCTCTAAGCGATTGACAGAATCAGCTTCTGGTCCCCCAACAATCTGGGTCCTCATTTTACCCACCTCGGAAGGATGGAAGGCTAAGTCAACCTTCAGAATCGAATTCCTGACAGTGGGGCATAGTTAGCCTGCAATATTGCATTCTAGCCACTGTGCACCACGGAAGGAAGGAAGGAAGGAAGGGAGGAAGGAAGGAAGGGAGGAAGGAAGAAAGAAAGGAAGAAAGGAAGGAAGGAAGGGAAAAACAATAGCAATAGCAGACTTATATACCGCTTCACAGTGCTTTTACAGCCCTCTCTAAGCGATTGACAGAATCAGCTTCTGGTCCCCCAACAATCTGGGTCCTCATTTTACCCACCTCGGAAGGATGGAAGGCTAAGTCAACCTTCAGAATCGAATTCCTGACAGTGGGGCATAGTTAGCCTGCAATATTGCATTCTAGCCACTGTGCACCACGGAAGGAAGGAAGGAAGGAAGGAAGGAAGGGAGGGAGGAAGAAAGGAAGGAAGGGAAAAACAATAGCAATAGCAGACATATACCGCTTCACAGTGCTTTTACAGCCCCTCTCTAAGCGGTTTACAGAATCAGCTTCTGGCCCCCCAACAATCTGGGTCCTCATTTTACCCACTTTGGAAGGATGGAAGGCTGAGTCGACCTTCAGAATCGAATTCCTGGCAGTGGGGCATAGTTAGCCTGCAATATTGCATTCTAGCCACTGTGCACCATGGATGGAAGGAAGGAAGGAAGGAAGGAAGGAAGGAAGGAAGGAAGGAAGGGAAAAACAATAGCAATAGCACTTAGACTTATATACCGCTTCACAGTGCTTTTACAGTCCTCTCTAAGCGGTTTACAGAGTCAGCCTATGGCCCCCAACAATTTGCGTCCTCATTTTAGCTACCTCAGAAGGATGGGAAGGCTGAGTCAACCTTGAGCCTGGTGAGATTTGAACTGCCAAATTGCTGGCAGCTGGCAGGCAGCAGAAGTAGCCTGCAGTACTGCACTCTAACCACCGCGCCACCATGACTCCTATGGGTCCAAAGGAAGGCCTGGCCCCTGATTATTGTATATGGCCAACCATGGGTATCCTCACATTTCTGTGTTGATGTATTTCAACTTGTGTGCATTTGTGGTCAAATTGTGGCGGTGTTTATGGTCTTATTGACCTTGTTTGTTGCTTAGAAATTCCTTGGGTGAACCTAAAGACTTAGGTAGGATTGCCCAAGACAGTCAAAGTGACATGGCTGCGTTCACAAACTCTGATAACACTAAAACCAGGGTAAGAAGAAAAGGCTTATGTATCCCAGTCGTAACTAAATAATGGATCATTTCATGACTTAACACAATGGCCTAGATTTATTGTTTAAAGGATTTATACAACCGCCCTAACTCAAACACCAGCAACTCTGGCGTGGCTGATCATAAAACAAAGAAAATGAAAGAACAATCCACATTATTCCCGATAGTTTTACTCCTTCATTATTATCTCCTTACAATGCACTGAACTACAGTTAATCTACATTATTGTGCCAACCAGTTGGCCTACCTCAATCCATTTCTTTCATATGTGATTTTCCTCCAATGTTCCTAAAGTTGCAAAATTCTTTGGGTTTGGATTTTTTTTTCCCCTGGAGGTCGATGCCCATCATCCTTCATGCTCCTTCAATTTTTTTTTTGAGACCTTCTCATTTTCTCATTATTCCTAGCCCTAACCCTAACCTTCTCATTTTCCCAGCCATGCTCCTAAAACCCTCCTACATCTTGAATCCAAAGCCCCATCAAGAAACACATTTGCTAAACTAAGGGACATCCACATAGAGAGCTAAGACTGCGGTTATTTCTCTAAGTTTCTGAAATTGGCTTTTCTGCCAAGAGATTGGTGATAGTCCCAATAGCAATAGCACTTAGACTTATATACCATTTCACAATGCTTTTACAGCCTTCTCTAAGCGGTTTACAGAGTCAGCCTCTGGCCCCCAACAATCTAAATCCTCATTTTACTCACCTTGGAAGGATGGAAGGCTGATTAGATAGATAGATAGATAGATAGATAGATAGATAGATAGATAGATAGAGCACTTAGACTTATATACCGCTTCATAGTGCTTTACAGCCCTCTCTAGGCAGTTTTCAGAGTCAGCCTTTTGCCCCCAACAATCCGGGTCCTCATTTTACCAACCTTAGAAGGATGGAAGGCTGAGTCAACATTGAGTCTGGTGAGATTTGAACTACCAAGTTGCAGGCAGCCGGCAGGCAGCAGAAGTAGCTTGCAGTACTGCACTCTAACCACCGCGGCTCATAGATGCAATCTGTCCTGAGCCTGCAATATGGAAAACCTTCTAGGCACCAGTTTTGGTCCACAAGAGGCTGCATGGAACAAAGGACGCTGCCTTCATATTTGCAGAAATGTACCTGACATGCAAAGTACCAAATGAAGCAAGCAAAATGAAGAACTTGCCAAACATCTATGAACCTGCAACAGTGACTTGCAGGTTGTCCTGCTTCCCACTTACAATTTCTCAATGGCAGGAAGCTATTTTATCCCTGCTTCCAGGTGCCCATAATCTGGCTTCTCTCCATTGTTCAGGGTTCCTGGATATGTAAGGCAGCTGACAGCTCTGTGCCAAGATAGCTAGCTAGTTCAAACTGAAACGGGGTGGGGAAATCACATGCTATGTGCCTAAGTGCCAAATCTGTTTGCTTTACTATTATTATTATTATTTTTAATCAAAGGAAATGTAACTTTTTGCAATGTGATTTACAAGGGCAGGAAATCTGATTGGGACAGCAGCCAGGGAAAACTAAGCAGGCCGGAGCACACCCTGGCAATGTGGAATAATTTTTAAAAAAAAAAGCAAACCAAGAAGATCAGAATTATGCTGAAAAGAAATTACATTGTGATTGAGCTTCCAGGGTTATTGGGAATAAAATTCCAGATTTCAGCTCATTACATCATAAAACCTACGTGCCTCTGAAGACAGGAGTTTGGGAAAGCGATATTTCAGACTGGAGCTTGTCCGTGCCGTTTCCTATTTTATAAATATTTGTTGAGGGGTGGCGGGGGGGGGGAGAGAAACAGCTAACTCTAAGATCCAAGAGTCTAGCTTGCCCAGACACAGCACAGTCTGAACTCAGTTTTTCCCCACTGGCCATCATGCCTTAATCCTAACTACCCCCAAATCCTAGACTCCAAAACCTCAAGGATTTTAAAGTCAGTGCAAGTTCATTTTTTTTTCAGAAGGATTTCATTTCTCCCGGGGATCAGCAAGGATTTTTAAGGTTAATTCATCTAGAGATGGCTTAAAATTGCTCACTCGATTTCCGAGAATAAATCACAGACAGTGCAATAAAATCCTGCAATGACAGGAGGAAAAAAAAAAAGTGGTTTGGCTATGCAAGGTGGATGTAATTCTTGCACACGGCGACTTATCATCAAATGGCAGCAGACTGTTTCATAAACAGATGCCGCTGTATTAAAAACAAAAAGCATTAAAAAAAATCACCAGCAAAAATATACAACCAGCCATGAAAACATCAGCAAACCGTTACGACCCCAGTTACAAGGAGCCGGTATGATTTGCAAACCACGATTCAACAGACCACGGTTTAGGACAGCATGCGGATTCAACGGATACCCTGAGATTTTCAATCTCAATTTTAGGAAGGAGGAAAATTTGCCTGGCAGAATCGTGAGCCTCAACAAGGATCCTGCAAATTCCCTTTACGCTTGTTTGTGTTTTAATGACCCGCTAAAATTTCCCTTCATCAACAAGAGGACGATAAGGACAGTTTCGGGAGGTAAGGTTGGGATATTATATCTACTGGGATATTATAATAATAACAAAAACAACAACATTAATTTCATGCATAGTTATGCACGCCAAAGGAAATGTTTTATGCTGCTCATCCCTTGGTGAACTCGCTTTGTTATTGTGGTGAGGGTTTTGGGGTTGTTGGGGTTTTTTTTGCAATATTGACAGATACGATGGGTATGTGCAGCGCAGGGGAGAGTGAATGAGAGAACTAAGCTGTTGACATTCCAGATAATTCTTCGTTCTTAAACACAGGGGCAGGCGGCAGGCTTTCATGAGAAAAGGAGAATAAAGCACTTGTGTGTAAATTTTTAAACCTAACCAATTTTTTTCTTCGCTCCAAACTGCTTCAGGTGTTCTTTATGAACTTCTACTTCCAGGAGAATATGCTCAGAATTAGCACATTTGCTGCAAAAGTTTACCAGGATTCGGACGTCCGGTAATTCAGGCAAAAGGGTCAGTATAAATTTCTGCTGAGATGGCATTTCTCAAAGATGATGGAGGCAATTTTGGAGCGAAGGCAGAACCAGTAAAGTGTAGATTCCTTCTCTTTCTTTTTGAGAGGAATAAGTTCTGCACAAAGAGCTTTCGAACGCAGTTTGGGATTGTAGAGATTCTCCACTTTGACAGGCGCCAGACCAGGGCTGGGCTGCTGGGGGTTCGCAGAGGTTCGGGAGAACCGCTAGCTAAGATTCTGTGCGGTTCGGAGAACCCCCAAATCCCACTTCTGGCTGGTCATGCCCACCCCGCCCCTCCCTTCCCAGCAGTCCCCACATGGCCCGTTTCGGGTGCAGGTAAGTGCAGGGCGCATGCGGAGGTTCGGGGAGGGCAAAAAACGGGCCTACCGGAAGTTCAGGAAGGCCAGAAACGGGCCTGTTTCCAGCCTCCAGAGGGCCTCCAGAACCTGGGGAGGCCTATTTCGCTCTCCCGGAGGCTCGAGAAAGGCCTCCAGAGCCCGGGGAGGGCAAAAACTCTCTCACACACCCCGCCTACTCAGGAGGCTGACTAGGCCACACCCACCATGGCCACACCCACCCAGCAACTGGGTAGAGAACCCCTTGCTAAAATTTTGGAAGCCCACCCCTGCGCCAGACCATTTTGGGGAGAGGCTGTGTGTTTGAGGGTGTGTGTTGCACGTTTTATCATTCTAATGCATTTCTTGCTCCGTTTTACCTTAGTTTATGTTTTTACTTTATGTTTTATGTTTACCCCCCCTTGCTTCCTTGAAAACTCCTGCTGTTATTTTGTCTCACATCAAATAGTCAAGTCTTTCATGTTAGACCTGCATTATCTGGGAGTAAACCCGAAACCGGCTTTACAATGGCTCACATTTTCTTCTTTCTCCTCCTTCCCCCTCCTCCTCTTCCTCCTCCTCCTCAATTTTTTTTCCAAATTTCCTTTCTTAGAATCTGTGAGCAGAGCTGCACCCATTTCCTGTTACCTATTTTCTACCCACCAAAACCTCTTTAATCCTCCAACTCAGGGATAAAATCCAGCAGGTTCTGGCGAACCGGTAGCGGAAATTTTGAGCAGTTCGGAGAACCGGCAAATACCACCTCTGGCTGGCCCCAGAGTGGGGTGGGAATGGGGATTTTTGCAATATCCTTCCCCTGGAGTGGGACCGTAGTTTAAAAAATTGGATTTCACCACTGGTCCAACTTCTTCATATAGCACTTCATAAGAGCTTTTTTCCCCTTGGGTTTGATGGAAGAAAAGATTCTACAAAGCAAAGGAAAGCATCCACACCATTCCACCTTCTCCTCTTCAGTCCTTGAATTCCAAAACACTACTTTTCACTTGTAAGAACCTTGCTTCTTCTCTTTGAAAACAGATTCTGAAAGCAACGTGCCTTTCCTTCAACCAAACTAGAACTTAATTATTATCTTTTTTGGCCCGGAGTTCTAAAAAGGGTTGACTCTCTTTTAAGACAAAGGGCCAGGAAATGTCCTCATTCAAAGGAAAATCACATGGAGGGTGTGGATTCTTGGAATATCATATAGTTCAGAGCAAAGCTGCTGATCCAGTTCTACAGAGGAATTACTGAGTCTGTCATCTGCACCTCCATAACTGTCTGGTTTGGTTCTGCAACCCAACAAGACAGACACAGACTTCAGAGGATAATTAGAACTGCAGAAAAAACAATGGCTACCAACCTGCCTTCCATTGAGGACCTGTATACTGCACGAATCAAGAAGAGGGCCGTGAAAATATTTGCAGATCCCTCGCATTCTGGACATAAACTGTTTCAACTCCTACCCTCAAAATGGCGCTACAGAGCATTGCACACCAGAACAACTAGACACAAGAACAGTTTTTTTACCGAACGCCATCACTCTGCTAAACAAATAATTCCCTCAACAATGTCAAACTATTCACTAAGTCTGCATTACTATTACTATTAATCTTCTCATTGTTCCCACCACCCATCTCCTTCCACTTATGACTGTATGACTGTAACTTTGTTGCTTGTATCCTTACGATTTATATTGATAGTGATTGTTTCCTGATTGCTTACTTGTACCCTATGTCTAGCTTTAAGTGTTGTACCTTGTGATTCTTGATGAACATATCTTGTCTTTTTATGTACAATGAGAGCAAATGCACCAAAGACAAATTCCTTGTGTGTCCAATCACACTTGGCCAATAAAGAATTCTATTCTATTCTATTCTATTCTATTCTATTCTATTCTATTCTATTCTATTCTATTCTATTCTATTCTATTCTATTCTATTCTATTCTATTCCATATGAGATGAGATGGCTCTTTCCAAAATTTCTTTCCTTCCTTCCTTCCTTCCTTCCTTCCTTCCTTCCTTCCTTCCTTCCTTTTTTTCCTCCCTCCCTCCCTCCTCCTCTTCCCTCTCCCTCCCTCCCTCCATTCCTCCCTCCTTCTATCATCCCCACAATAAAAACTGTGTGGGGTTGGGGTGGGCTGAAAGAGACAAAGACTGGTCCAACGTTACACAGCTGGCTTTTATAGCTAAAGCTGGACTAAAATTCTTGCTCTTGCAGTTTGTAGCGGGTGCGTTAATCGCTAGGCTAAACTGGCTCAAGTTTGAAGTGTACTGGTCCGGTTGGTAAGACAAAGAGACCATCCTGGAGGCAAAAACTGGAGGCAAAAACATACCTAGAAATACATAGAAAGATTGCAGGAACTCAATATGTCTAGTTTAATGAAAAGAAGGACTAGGGGAGACATGATAGCAGCCTTCCAATATCTCAGGGGTTGCCACAAAGAAGAGGGAGTTGGGCTGTTCTCCAAAGCACCTGAGGGCAGGACAAGAAGCAATGGGTGGAAACTAATCAAGGAGAGAAGCAACTTAGAACTAAGAAGAAATTTCCCGACAGTGAGAACAATTAATCAGTAGAACAACTTGACTCCAGAAGTTGTGGATGCTCCAACACTGGAGGTTTTTAAGAAGAGATTGGACAACCATTTGTCTGAAGTAGTGTAGGGTTTCCTGCTTGAGCACAGGGTTGGACTGGAAGACCTCCAAGGTCCCTTCCAACTCTGTGATTCTTGGATGTGCACACTCTTAGCTCTGAAAAACCCACAAACTTGCAGGATGTGTATGGGTGGGTAGATGGGAGCTTAGGAAGAAAAAAAAAAAAAGAAGAAGAGGAGAGTTAATGATGGTAATAACTGGCAATTAAATAGGCCCACGAAGAGCCTATTTCATACCTCGCAATTTCTTTTCAAACGGCATCGAGCCGCCTCGCTCGCTCCACGGCAGAAGCGAGCTACTCCAGACAGAAGTGTACAATGTTTGTCGACAGCATGTCAGTCACAAACAAACGTGCCTTGAAAGCCGAAAAGCCGTAACCAATGGGCAGATTAAGGAAAAACACTTACACGTGAAATGAAAACAGACACGGAGGCAGATGAGTTGAGGGGGGAGGGGGAGGGATGCTCACAGCCCCTAACGACAGAAGATTGCTAAGAATAAACCTTTAGATTAAGTGTCAGGGAGGTTCAAAATGGCGCTTGGCTGAAGGAAATCTGGCATGAAAAGGCCCCTCTAACTCAAGGATCAAGGAAAAGGTTTGATTGTTATACAAAAGAGAGAGGAAACAGCCAGACTGCCTCGGCCAGTGCCAGGAGTCTACTTGGCTATGGAGAAAAATGGACCCCAAGGAGGTATGTACCTTCGGACCTTCCGCCGCGAGCTGAAGACGTATCTATTTTTTCGCGCAGGACTGGCATAGAATTTTTTAGAATTTTATTACTGGGTTTTAAATTTTAAATGGTTTTATGGTTTTAAATGTATTTTAAATTGGGGCCAATTTGAATAAGTTTTTAATTATTGTTTTACTTGTATTGTATTCATTCCTTGTTGTTTTTACCTGGCTGTGAACCCTCCTGAGTCCTTCGGGAGAAGGGCAGTATAAAAATTAAATATTATTATTATTATTATTATTATTATTATTATTATTATTATTATTATTATTATTATTATTATTATTTATTTTATTAAATTTTTATACCGCCCTTCTCCCGAAGGACTCAGGGCGGTGTACAGCCAAAGATAAAACACGAAATATATACAATTAAAACATTTAAAACATAGCAAATTACAAAAAGGCTGATAATTAAAAATTTAGTTTTAAAATTTTAGAAATATTAATAAAACCCCGAATTAAAATTTAACACTTTTATGCCAGTCCCGCTTGAATAAATAGATGTGTTTTTAGCTATTATTATTATTATTATTATTATTATTATTATTATTATTATTATTATTATTATTATTATTATTATTATTATTATTATTGTTATTATTATTATTATTATTATTATTATTATTATTATTATTATTATTATTATTATTATTATTATTATTATTATTATTATTATTATTATCATTATCATCATAGGTATTGGCTTGCCCATCTTGTCATAGGGTAATTTTATTTTATCCCTTTGCACAGTGGTGGATTTCAATTTTTTTTGACTACCGGTTCTGTGGGTGTGGCTTGGTGGGCGTGGCAGGGGAAGGATACTGCAAAATCCCCATTTCCTCCCTGGGACTTGGGAGGCGGAGAATAGATGGGGGCAGGGCCAGTCAGAGGCGGTATTTACCGTTTCTTCAAACTAGTCAAAATTTCCGCTACCGGTTCTCCAGAACTGGTCAGAACCTGCTGAAACCCACCTCTGCTTTTGCACTGTAACAGTAACAAGAGTTGGAAGGGACCTTGGAGGTCATCTAGTCCAACCCCCTGCTCGCACGGGAGGCCTGTACTAGGGATTTGAACCACCAAACCGCCGACGTTTCTGATCGACAAGCTCAGTGTCTTATTTATTTTATTTATTTATTTATTTATTTAATCATATTTATATACCGCCCTATCTCCCGAAGGACTCAGGGCGGTTTACAGGCACTTAAAAACACATAAATACAGTATAAAAACAGTTAAAAAACTTATTCAAAAAGCCCGTTAATTAAAACATACAAATAAAACCCAATTAAAACCCATAAATTTAAAATCTAGCTCAGTCTAGTCTTAGCCACTGAGCCACCTAGCAAGACAAAGGAACATTATAAGGGAGCATTATAAGCATCGTAAGTGCTAGAAGGGATGGGGAGAGGAGGAGGAAGAGGAGGACGACGACTGTGGGGTTCTTGGTGCTCTCTGAGCGTGGTTGTTTTCTTGTAGATATTTCATTACCCATACTAGGTAACATCATCAGTGCTAGAAGGAAGGGGGGTTTGTGCAGAGGAGGACGGGGAGGAGGACGACTGTGGGTCCTTCGGTCGAAGAAAAATGCTTTTAAAAGTTAAAAAAAACACCTCTGATGATCGCGTGGCTCAGCTGGGCATGGGGGGGGCAGGGATTTTTGCTACCAGTTCTCCAAACCACCCGCTGCCATCACTACCGGATCGGGCGATCTGATCCAAACCGGGAGCATTTCACCCCTGGTTTAAGAATAGAATATAATAGAATTTTTATTGGCCAAGTGTGGTTGGACACACAAGGAATTTGTCTTGGTGCATATACTCTCAGTGTACATAAAAGAAAAGATACGTTCATCAAGGTACAACATTTACAACACAATTGATGGTCAATATATCAATATAAATCATAAGGATTGCCAGCAACAAGTTATAGTCATACAGTCATAAATGGAAAGAGATTGGTGATGGGAACTATGAGAAGATTAATAATAGTGCAGATTCAGTAAATAGTTTGACAGTGTTGATGGAATTATTTGTTTAGCAGAGTGATGGGGGTTGTATTAGAAGAGTTCTGAAGTCAGTTTGTTCTTCTTCTTCTTCTTGTGTGTTCTGTCCCCCCTCGCCTCTGTCCGAGCGATGACTTAATTAGCAGGCACTATCAGCTCTGGCAGCAAACTAGCGAGCGTCTGCCAAGTGTCTCTGTTATCTCCCTCGACGCCGATGAGTCACCCAGGAAAAAACAGTACTTCAGCTCTTAGTTAATCAGTTGATTTGCCTGCTACGAAGAAGCACAGTAGCTCTTGCTGCCTTTATATCCTGTGGGGTGTGGCTCCATGACTCAGCACTTCCTAGGCCTGCCCCACCCCTGGTTCCAGCCTCTCCTGCCTACGAAACCTAGGGTCCAGCCAGGCCTGATTGCCATCAGCTGGGTCTGGAGGCGTAGCCTGGAGGGGGAAAGAGTCAGGGGACGGAGGCCTCGTTATCTCTTCCACCTGGCCTGCCTCTGGCTCCTGGAGCTGAGCCAGGGAAGCAGGTGCTCCAGAGGTAAGTCCTGATGGCCCTTCCCCCTCACTTTCTGAGTCACTTTCTGGCAGGAGGCCTGGCTCAGAGGGCGCAGACACAACATTGTGCCATATCAGTCATAGGACATTGGCAATCATATTGGCCATCCTATTTTTGTCAACAGCCACATGAAAAAGTGCTGCTGAGTTTTGTCCAAACTGGTCCCTTAGGTTTTGAAGCTATTGAGGTTCTTCTACTTAGACCTCGTTTGCCATCAATATTTCCTTGGAGAGGATTAAGTGAAGGATACCGTATTTTTCCGGGTGTCGCATCGCATGTCAGAAATATTCTAACTCAAGTTTGTTATTCTATCTCTTTTTTTTTTATTATTCTAAGATTTGGAAGTCCAGGAGCCCAAGATAAAGAACGAACAGTTCTGGGACCTTCCCACATTGTTATTATTAACTTTAGTCCCCTTGGTCTTCCTCCAGATCAGCTGTACGTTCCCACAGCCCTGCCCTCCTTTAAAATGCCACAGAGGTGATCGACGGGCATTTTTCTCTGCAAGAGGTAGAATTTACAATGGCGTTCACCTCGGCAGGAACAGGTTCAGTGGCAAGTCGAGATTGTTCAGGCTTTTCAGACTGCTGCCATCCATCTTCATTCTTTTCGCCAGAGTAGAGCGAATGCAAGCCAGAGGTAATAGAAAAACCTCCAGATTTCGCCTGCAAACCTTTTCTGCTGCTGTCGAGCATTTTTATGAGTCTAGGTACACATTACACATGTTAAACTAATCTTGCAAAGCTTCTTCTCCGGTAATATTGAACTGCAAACTAGGGCATGCAAAACCTTTGCCAGACCAATTCTAGAATACAGTTTGTCTGTCTGGAACCTGCACTGCATATCGGACATTAATACAATTGGACGAGTCCAGAGATATTTCACAAGAAGAGTCCTCCACTCCTCTGCTCGCAACAAAATACCTTATGCCACCAGACTCGAAATTTTGGGCTTAGACAACTTAGAACTACTCCGCCTTCGGTCTGACCCAAGCATAGTACATAAAATCATCTGCTACAATGTCCTTCCAGCCAGTGGTGGGTTTCAAATTTTTTTAGTACTGGTTCTGTGGGTGTGGCTTGGTGGGCTTGGCAGGGGAAAGATACTGTAAAATCCCTCCCCAATCCAGGGGAAGGTTACTGCAAAATCCCCATTTCCTCCAGATCAGCTGGGACTCGGGAAGCAGAGAATAGATAGGGATGGGGCCAGTCAGAATTTTTACTACTGGTTCTCCGAACTACTCAAAATTTCTGCTACCGGTTCTCCAGAACTGGTTAGAACCTGCTGAAACCCACCTCTGCTTCCAGCCAATGAATACTTCAGCTTCAACCAAAACAATACAAGAGAATACAATAGATACAAACTTAAGGTAAACCGCTCCAAATTTGATAGATTCGAGGTGGCTGGATGGAGTCACTGAAGCAGTCGGCGTGAGCTTCAATGGACTCCAGAGGATGGCAGAGGACAGGAAGGCCTGGAGGAACGTTGTCCATGGGGTCACAATGGGTTGGACACGACTTCGCAACTAACAACAACAATTTCCAAACCACCAGCAAGAAATAAGATTTCTCTGAGTCAGACTCAATATGGTTTGCCTTTCTCACCACAGGAAGCTCAAGAGATGCAAGGGAGGGTCCTGTGTGTGTGTGTGTGTGTGTGTGTGTGTGTGTGTGTGTGTGTGTGTAGATTTGGAAAAGGTCATTTGGTCACCTAAACTCAATGTGGCCCAAACGATTTGCATGACCCTCACGCCAAACGTCGCATTGATTAACCAAAACTCCCGAAAGCCAACCTAAAGCATTGTCTTCATGAAATGCTCTTTGTTCTGAATGGTTTTTTCTTTCTTTCTTCCTTCCTTCCTTCCTTCCTTCCTTCCTTCCTTCCTTCCTTCCTTCCTTCCTTCCTTTCTTTTTCTTCCTTCCTTTCTTTCTTGTTTGAAGATCAGCTTTAGACGTCAATCTGTGGGCTTAGGTGGGACAATTCAAGGAATGAATCCAGAAGCAACCGCTTTCCACCAGTCCCATGAGTTCACTTACGTGGTCCTGCATGGAAACATTTGCAAGTTACTGGAATGCAGGAGAACTGGCTGCAGAGAACGAGGCACCTTTGAATAATTTCACAGAGGCTGTTTGAATAGTTTGCTTCTTCTTCTTCTTCTTCTTCTTCTTCTTCTTCTTCTTCTTCTTCTTCTTCTTCTTCTTCTTCTTCTTCTTCTTCTTCTTCTCCTTCTCCTTCTCCTTCTCCTTCTCCTTCTCCTCCTCCTCTTCTCTTTCTCCTTCTCCTCCTCCTCCCCTCTCCTCCTCCTCCTTTTTTGCTGGAGTATATTTATCTAGAGGGATGCAGTGGCTCAGTGGCTAAGACGCTGAACTTGTCAATCGAAAGGTCGGCAGTTCAATGGTTCGACTCCCTAGTGCCGCGTAACAGGGTGAGTTCCCATTACTTGTCCCAGTTTCTGCCAACCTAGCAGTTTGAAAGCACATAAAAAAAAAATGCAAGTAGAAAAATAGGGACCACCTTTGGTGGGAAGGTAACAGTGTTCCGTGCGCCTTTGGCATTGAGTCATGCCGGCCACGTGACCATAGAGACATCTTCGGACAGCGCTGGCTCTTCAGCTTTGAAACAGATATGAGCACCGTCCCCTAGAGTCGGGAACGACTAGCACATATGTGCGAGGGGAACCTTTACCTTCACCTTATTTATCTAAGACAGCTTTTTGAAAGCATCTTTACCAAGTCAAGTTGGGTTGCTCTTGGAAGATCAGCTTGCATTGTCAAATTCTGGGTTCCCGGCTTTTTTGAAACTATACAGGTAGTCCTCAACTTATAACCATTCACTTAGCAAGCATCCGAAGTCACAATGGCATTGGGGGAAAAAAATGACTTAGGCCAATCCTCGGAATTATGACCCTTATGGCACCCTTCCCACAATCAACGTGAACAAAATTTAGGCGCCTGGCAGCCGGGATGTATTTATGATGGTTGTAGCATCTTGGGGTGGGGTGGGTGTCATGAGATCCCTCTTTGCAACTTTCCCAGCCAGGTTCTGACAAGCAAATGGGGGGGGGGAAGCCAGGTTCACTTAGCAACAGCACGATTCATTTAATGGCAAAAACAAAGATGGTAGAATTGGGCAGGACTCCCCCAAATCAATGGTTGATGTTATTCGTTTTCAGAGCAAATTCTAATGTGTGGTCTATCTGGTTTTTTGCGACTGCATATCCCATCACTCTTGACTTCTGGACATTTTTTATTTTATTTTATTTTATTTGCATTTATATCCCGTCCTTCTCCGAAGACTCAGGGCGGCTTACACAGTGTCAAGCAATAGTCTTCATCCATTTGTATATTATATACAAAGTCAACTTATTGCCCCCAACAATCTGGGTCCTCATTTTACCTACCTTATAAAGGATGGAAGGCTGAGTCAACCTTGGGCCTGGTGGGGCTTGAACCTGCAGTAATTGCAAGCAGCTGCTGTTAATAACAGACTGTCTTACCAGTCTGAGCCACCAGAGGCCCAAAGTTGTGTTTTTAGGATTCCATAGCTCGCTAATCTTGTATTTCTCACCCAGCACCTTGCACTGTTTTATGGCTACTCTTGTACTTCCAGCACATCCAAATACTGTCTTTAATTCTCAGTTCTGCAAATCACTCAGAAATGTACAACAAACATAAATTCAGCCAACAAATAAATCCCTCAAGAGAGCTGCCGGACAAGGAACGGATTGCAAAAGAGCAAGTCGAACAGAATCCTGGGTGGTTTTCAAATCCACCCATCCCAAAACAGGTGCAAAATTGCAACTGTGTGCGTGATTAATCCAATGTGCGGTCGTCCTATCCCGTATTCACAATTGCTGGGGTAGAGATTTTGCAACCCTTTTTTTAAAAAAACAAAACAAAACAAAAACCACCAGAGTGTTGTTATTATGACGTCGGTTTTCACTGACTGCGCTTCGAATCCTTCTGCTTGTCTATAATGGAAGAATTGTAGGAAAGCCGGAGAAATTATTATTTTTTTTCTCTCCCTGCCGTGCTCTCGAAAACAGAAGTGAAACGGAGCAGCCTGGAGCAATTTATTTGCTTAACACGCAATTTATCCATAATCTGAGATACACTTAGATGATAGACTATCCCACTGGGTTCGGGTACACCTTCTTCCTGGGATATATATTTAGCAAAGAAGCTTGTGACTCTGGAGTTAGTCCCTGCCCCCCCCCACACACTTCCCCGACCCTGAGGAATAGCTCACTAACCTTCATTTCATAAAGCTAGCTCAGCAAAAAAAAACACATGATGAGCCCGGTTGGGAGGCAAACCTCATCATTAGGAGAAAAGACAGGAGCCTGCTTCAAAAATATTGGTTTTGGGTGGGTGGAAGGGCAGCGAGTCCTTGGCGTTCTTTCTCTCCCCGCCAAAAAAAGCTGCTTTTACAATATTTTTCTTGAGAGACCAACATTCATAACCCACCTGAGATATTACAAACCTGCCTTATTATACCGTGTTTCCCCTGAAAATAAGACCCTGTCTTCTATTTTTTTGAACCCTCTGGTGGCTCAACAGACTAATGCAGTCTGTTATTAACACAGCTGCTTGCAATTACTGCAAGTTCAAGTCCCACCAGGCCCAAGGTTGACTCAGCCTTCCATCCTTTATAAGGTAGGTAAAATGAGGACCCAGATTGTTGGGGGCAATTAAGTTGACTTTGTATATAAATATACAAATAGGATGAAGACTATTGCTTAACATAGTGTAAGCCGCCCTGAGTCTTTGGAGAAGGGCAGGATATAAATGCAAATTTAAAAAAAATAAAAAAATAAAAAAATAAGGGCTTGGCCTTATTTTCAGGGAGGTCTTATTATTTTGGGGCACTGTGGAGCAAAACGGGGTTCCTTTTGCCTTTTTATCTTATTTCCAGTTCTATCTCCCTAACCCTGACCAGGGGAAATAGCGGGGACAGGCTGCGCATGCGTTTAAATATTTTCAGGCAGGGCTTATTTTCAGGGGAAGGCTTATTTTGCGGGGGGGGGCTTATTTTTGGGGAAACAAGGTATTGTAGGAAGTTAGCACCCACCCCTCTCCTAGGAAAATGACATATGTTAGGAAATATTAAAAGGGCAGAATATTTCCCCTAAAAGGGAGTCAGAAACTCAGCCCACTCTCTACCTTTGTCAATGGGCCATTAAGGCCTGAGCCAGTCCATTCTATATAACAAAGATCTACCTCCCTCAGGCAGAGCCATAGCAGTAATTGCCCAAAGCCCCTTCATTATATCATCACCCAGCAAGAGTCAACTAAGCTTAGGACTCAGGACAGCCTACAGAGTTACCCCTGCATGGCCCCATGGGAGTCTGACAACCAATCAGAATACAAGCTCAAATTCAAAGCCCAACAGAGGGTATAAATCTCTCTCTCTCTCTCTCTTTCTCTCTCTCTCCCTCTCTCCCTCCCTCCCTCCCTTGTGCCCCAAACCATGTAGTCCTGTCCACCATTAAACCATATTTCCAAGCAGTCTCCATGTTTCCCGGTGTCTTTCTCCCCACTTGGAACTGAACCCAGATGGGCATTTCTTCCAACACTATCAACGGATGGGGAGGTTCTGAAATGCTTTGAGACACTTTTTGATTCTCTTTGCCACGAACAATCTCCTCCGCTACCAAGAAGCACGCTTCACACCTTAAGGCCAGGGGTGGGGCTGCTGGGGGTTCGCAGGGGTTCAGGAGAACCTCTAGGTCAGGGGTCTCCAACCTTGGTCCCTTTAAGACTTGTGGACTTCAACTCCCAGAGTTCCTCAGCCAACTTTGCTGGCTGAGGGACTCTGGGAGTTGAAGTCCACAAGTCTTAAAGGGACCAAGGTTGAGACCCTGCTTTAGGTAGGATTCTGTGCAGTTTGGAGAACTCCCAAATCCCACTCCTGGCTGGCCCTGCCAACTTTATCCCTCCTCCCTTGTGCCCCAAACCATGTAGTCCTGTCCACCATTAAACCATCTTTCCAAGCAGTCTCCATGTTTCCCGGTGTCTTTCTCCCCACTTGGAACTGAACCCAGATGGGCATTTCTTCCAACACTATCAACGGATGGGGAGGTTCTGAAATGCTTTGAGACACTTTTTGATTCTCTTTGCCACGAACAATCTCCTCCGCTACCAAGAAGCACGCTTCACACCTTAAGGCCAGGGGTGGGGCTGCTGGGGGTTCGCAGGGGTTCAGGAGAACCTCTAGGTCAGGGTCTCAACCTTGGTCCCTTTAAGACTTTTGGACTTCAACTCCCAGAGTTCCTCAGCCAACTTTGCTGGCTGAGGGACTCTGGGAGTTGAAGTCCACAAGTCTTAAAGGGACCAAGGTTGGAGACCCCTGCTTTAGGTAGGATTCTGTGCAGTTTGGAGAACTCCCAAATCCCACTCCTGGCTGGCCCTGCCAACTTTATCCCTCCTCTCCCAGGAGTCCTGATGCAGCCCATTTTGGATGCAGGTAAGTGCAGGGCGTGCGCGGAGACTCGGGGAGGGTGAAAAATGGGCCTACTGGAAGTTCAGGATGGCTGGAAATGGGCCCGTTTCCAGCCTCCAGAGGGCCTCCAGAACCTGGGGAGGCTGCTATCGCTCTCCCGGAGTCTCAGCCACCCAAACTAGAACCAAAGACTGAGGGGGACACGAAATAACTTGGGAGGTCATCCAGACTGACCCGCTTGTGTACTGTAGGAATGAACTTCTATAGCGTCTCCAGCAGAGGGCCCCATAAAGCTTTTTCTGTAGACACCTCCAGCAAAGAAGAGAATTCATTATGGCATCAATTTGCTTCACAAGCAGTCTTATAGTAAATAAATAAATAAATAAATAAATCATTGTGAATCCGTGCAAAAAAACAAAAATTCCAGTGGCAAAAACCTTCCCATTTTTTGGATGGAAACTGAATCTAAGGCAGGGGTCACCAACCTTTCAGACCTCAGGGACCATAATTTTAAATCCCACAGACCACTAATATGAATTTTTTAAAAAGATAAATAGTATTTGGTGCAATATAAGAAACGCAAATAATTTTTCTACGGACCACCAACATTTTCTCGCGGATCACCAGTGGTCCATGGACTACCGGTTGGTGACTACTGATCTAAGGGATATACATTGACTGAAAGCTGCAGGATACTTCCATCATAAGAAGTTGGAAAGGATGTCATTTAGATCAGGGGTCTCTAACTTTGGCCACTTTAAACCTGGAGGACTTCAACTCCCAGAATTCCCCAGCCACCAGGTTTAAAGTGGCCAAAGTTGGAGACCCCTGATTTAGATCCATCTTGCAACTGATGCAGGAATATGACCACTACTATTATGAAGGAAGGCAAATATATTGTGTTTCAGGATAATGTTGCAGGATCCAATCTGAGTCGGTCACCCAGACCAGAGGTTTAGTCTTCCTTTCAAGCATGCATTCTGGTGAGAGAGAAGTTCCCCTAGGATGGGCTCCAGCATGCTACAGATGCAGATTTAACAGATGAAAAGAGTTGGAAGGGACCTTGTAGGTCATCTAGTCCAACCCACCCAAGCAGGAGACCCTATATCATTTCTGACAGATGGCAGTCCAGTCTTTTCTTAAAAACGTCTAGTTCCCACAATTTCTGAAGACAATTTCTGTTCCATGGGTTGATTGCTCTCACAGTCAGAAAATTTCTTCTTATTCTCCAGGTTGAATCTCTCCTTGTTCAGTTTCCACCCATTATTCCTTGTTTGGCCTTCAGGTGTCTTGGAAAATAGCTTGACCCCCTCCTCTCTGTGGCAGCCCCTCAAATATTGGAAGACTGCTATCATGTCTTCTTTTCTAATGAAAAGAAGGACTAGGGGAGACATGATAGCAGTCTTCCAATATCTCAGGGGCTACCACAAAGAAGAGGGGGTCAAACTATTCTCCAAAGCACCTGAAGGCAGGACAAGAAGCAATGGGTGGAAACTCATCAAGGTGAGAAGCAACTTAGAACTAAGGAGAAATTTCCTGATAGTGAGAACAATTAACCAGTGGAACAACTTGCCTCCAGAAGTTGTGAACGCTACAACACTGGAAGTGTTTAAGAAGATGTTGGCTAACCATTTGTCTGAAGTGGTGTAGGGTTTCCTGCCTGGGCAGGGGGTTGGATTAGAAGACCTCCAAGGTGCCTTCCAACTCTGTTGTTGTTGTTGTTGATGATGATGATGTCTCCCCCTGACCCTTCTTTTTTCTAGACTAGCCATGCCCAGTTTCTGCAACCATTCATCGTATGTTTCAGCCTCCAGTCCCCTAATCATCCTGGTTGCTCTTCTCTGCACTCTTTTTAGAGTCTCAACATCTTTTTTATAGTGTGGGGACCAAAACTGGATGCAGTATTCTAGGTGTGGTCTTTACTAAGGCTTTACAGAGTGGTATTAGTACCTCCCTTGATCTTGATTCCATCCCTCTGTTAATGCAACCTAAGAAGGTGTACCAGCCTAATCGGAAGATTAAACCTCTCATCCAAACTGACCCAGTTTGAATTAGATAGATAGATGGATAGATAGATAGATAGATAGATAGATAGATAGATAGATAGATAGATAGATAGATAGATAGATAGATACTATATCTCTAATCATATGCGAATTTGGGGGTGGGTGGGTTCCAAAAATGAGGACAGAAAAGACCAGAACACTCTTTGGGTTTAATAATGGCCTTTCTGAGCAATCATGCAGAGACCAGCTCTGGAGACGATGGACTACAACTTCCATCACCATGCCAATCCAGGCAAGGGCTGGCTCGGAATGGGGAGCGGAATCATGAGCCCAAGACTGGTCTCGCTGCGGACTGCAGCACTGAAACGTTTTTCTTTCCAATGGCTGCAGTGTTTCTCAACTGGGCACAATCTAATCTCAGCTGCATTTTGGCCCCATTTTGGGGTTAGCTCCCAGTTAAGGCTCTGCATTCTTGAACCCGAGTCATTGAATCTGACCAATCTGCGGGACCGATGCCTTTCCAAAACGCAAAACACGAAAGCATCAACTACTAGCCTGGGGGTCAGCAACTCTGGAGCCGCATGTGGCTCTTTCACCCCTCTGCTGCGGTTCCCTGTCACTCAAAATATGCGTCACAACCGCCAATCTGCAACACACCAGATGTATTGAGCTTTTCAACCCCTGGTAGGCCAACCATGGATAAATCCAAGTAAAGAAAAAAGTTTCAGAAGAAAACAGAACGTTTAATTTAAACTACATATGCTAGTTTTGGGGCCGCTCAGGAAATAAGTCAGGCACGGGGAAGGGTTTTGTGGCTCCCGGTGTTTTCTTTTCCGTGGGAAACGGGTCCAAATGGCTCTTTTGAATGTTTAAGGTTGCAGAAGCGAAGCGAAGCGGAGAAACCAAACACAATGCACTGCGTGCCAATGCAGCCATTCAAGCCTCCGTCTAACCTGCCCTACAAACTCCAGAAAAACCAAGTTGGGTCGGTTAGCCGGCGTGGGGCGGGGGGAGATGGGGGGAGCAGCAAATCATGGGAATTCAGCCCCAGTGGAGAAAGCGCGCAGCCCGAGCGGCAAGACTCCGCTGTCAAAAGTTCCTTCCAACTCGGGGAGGACACGGGAAAGGGGTGGGGGGGGAGGACGCAGCGGCGGACAGTGGAAGGGATACTATTCCTCCCCACCCCCACCCGGTTTCAGTTCAGGTGTTTCTGTCCCCTCCCCCCGCCCCACCTTCCTGCCTCCTCTCAACGGAGGTGGATTCGAAGCTGAGTTGCTATGCGAAGCCCACGCGAGCTCCGGCAGAGCGCTCCAGCGGCCCCCCCCACCCCGCCCTTCCAGATGTGCCTTCCCGACCGACGGACAGAAAGAAAGGGGAGGGGGGAGGGGGGGAGGAGCGGGGGAGGGAAGGAGGGAGGGAGGGGGGGCGTGCGGCGCTCCCCGCCCCCTTTGGCAAGAGCCTCGCACGTGCTATATTTGGCGAGCGGAGAGAAGGCACCCGGGGTTTGCCACGATCTGCAACCTGGTGCCCGCGGGGGGGGGACGGGGCGGGGTGAGAGACCCCAGCGCGACCCCCACTCACTCGCCTGGGTCGTTCCGGCTTTCCAGTCCAGTCCGCGCCTCTTCGGGTGGTATCCGACGGTGCTTCGGTGCCCCGGCTTGGGTGCTTTCGTGGGTGGGTGGGCGCGTGGGTGGGCGCGCTCTCGGGCACTCCCGCCCGCGTTCCGCCACCCGAAGGCCGGAGCGGAGAAGCGGGCGCGCGCCTCGGGACCTCGGCTCCCGGCTTGGCTCCGCCGCCTCCCCTTTTTTTCCGCCCTCTGGAAGCCCGCGGAGGCGCAGGCGGGACGGGGTGGTGGGGACAGACCGGAGCGGAGCCGGTGGGCGGGGAAGGGTGGCGTTTTACACAGTCGGTAAACAGTGGCTTTCCACCGAAGTCCCTCCGCCTTTCCCCTCCTTCGGAAGAAGCCCGGCATGTAGAGGGAGCCTCTGGCCACGTGCAGAGCGCAGCTGCGTTCTTTCCTCGAGCTGTGACAACTGACCACCTGAAGATTGGCAAGCGAGGGCTATTGCAAATCAGGAGGAACCCAAGGGCAGCGTAAGGAGTGGTGGGGGGACACACCAGTCCTTCTCTCAGCCGAACCTCCTTTTCTGGGGACTGTTGAGGACAGAAAGGAGGAAGCTTGTGGTGGGGGGAGAGTGGGGGGGGGGGAAGCGATGCTGCGGAGCTCCTGGCAGAAAGACAGGATACCGGTTTAATAAAAGAAATCCCTCGGGGGCTTTAAAGGTCAGCCGAACATGGCAGGAGAGAGAAAGTTGAGCTGAGGTTTTACCTTTGCCCAGAAAGCAAACTAAGGCGACAAATTACCCATCAGCCGCCGCCTGTTCAGCAGCAGAAGTGAGGCTGAGCGTTTTAATATATTAATGAAGAACGCCAGGACTCGGTGTGTGTGCTCACAAAGGCCCGTTTAGAAAAACGCATCTAACAGCAGCAGAGGATTATTATAGAATAGAAGTAGAGTAAAGTAGGGTAGAGCAGAATAGAATAGAATAGAATAGAATATTGGAATTTGTATTAGCGCTTCATGGGATTGGAAGTAGAGTAGATTGGAAGTAGAGTAGAATAAAATAGAATAGAGTAGAATAAAATAGAATAGAATAGAGTAGAATATTGGAATGAAGTGTAAAATAAAATAAAATAGAATAGAATAGAACAGAATAGAATAGAATAGAACAGAATATTGAGGAGTAGAGTAGAGTAAAAAAAATAGAATAGAGTAGAATATTGGAGTGAAGTGTAGAATAGAATAGAATAGAATAGAATAGAATAGAATAGAATAGAATAGAATAGAATATTGGAATGAGGAGTAGAATAGAGTAGAATAAAATAGAATAGAGTAGAATATTGGAATGAAGTATAGAATAGAATAGAATAGAATAGAATAGAATAGAATAGAATAGAATAGAATAGAATAGAATAGAATAGAATATTGGAATGTAGAGTAGAGTAGAGTAGAATATTGGAATGTAGAGTAGAGTAGAGACTAGAATAGAATATTGGAATGTAGAATAGAGTAGAGTAGAGTAGAGTAGAGTAGAATAGAATAGAATAGAATAGAATAGAATAGAATAGAATAGAATAGAATAGAATAGAATAGAATAGAATATTGGAATGAAGAGCAGAGCAGAGCAGAGCAGAGCAGAGCAGAACAGAACAGAACAGAACAGAATAGCATTCTTTATTGGCCAAGTGTGATTGGACACACAAGGAATTTATCTTTGGTGCATAAGCTCTCAGTGTACGTAAAAAGACAAGATACAAGATTTGTATGACAAGATACAAGACAAGATACAAGATGCACAATAGTGGAAAAAATGAAAAGATACCACAAAGATGAGATAATTAAGAAGATATTAGATATTGTGCAGAAATGGGTAGACTTATGTTGAAAATCAAACAGAAACAAAGACACAGGATATTATCAAACATGGAACTTAAGGTTGGGAAAAAGGGGTGGGGAGTAAGAAGGGAATTTGTAATGTTAAGCAACTTAAATACCCAGACAGCACGATGTTTCTGTAGTATTATGGAATAAATAGAAAATTAATAAAAAAAATTAAAAAAGAAAACACATCTAGAAAAAGTAACTTGCAAGATTCATTTTTTCTCACCATGTACACGTATACATCAGAACTTGACTCTGTTGTTTCTCTTGTCAAATAATATATGTGGGTATATGCATAATTTTTTCTGTATTTTGTCATGTTTAGGTTTGTATATTTGAGCTGGTGACCCCTTGAGAGCTGTATGCAATGAAATTTCATTTTAATGTATGCCAATTAGTATATATTCAAAGTGACAATAGTTAGTCTATCCTATATTTTATTCAACTGTACTCTACTCTACTCTACTGTACTCTACTCTACTGTACTCTACTCTACTTTCTATTCTATTCTATTCTATTCTATTCTATTCTATTCTATTCTATTCTATTCCTCATCTACTCTATTCTATTCCTCATCTACTCTATTCTATTCTATTCTATTCTACTCTACATTCTATTCTATTCAATATTCTACTCTACTCTACTCAAATTCTATTCTATTCTATTCTCCATCCTTCTTTCTATTCTATTCCTTTTTTTCTTTTCTTTTCTATTCTATTCTATTCACCTTCTTTCTTTCCTTATTCTATTCTGTTCTATTCTATTCTACTCTACTCTACTCTACTCTATTAACAATACAACAAATAAACAAATTCTTGCAAGCTGACATTTCTGCTATCCAAGTCCTGGAAACAGAGGAAGTTTCCAATGGTTGTTTTTGAACATTAGGTTGAGAACAATACAGGTCGAGTGCTGCAAGTTAACTAGAAGCCAGCCAGCAATCGTGCCTTTAAACCTGGATTCAGGGTGTTATGCGTGACCTGTATGAATCTAGATAAAGAGGTGAGGGAGCTGAGCTGAGCCACGGGTTAAACACCTCTCTCAATGACCCAGCTGCACGTCTGACGTCTAAGCTATTGATCCTGCACTGCAGCTGGGCTGACCCTAGAAATGCCAACCCAATAGGGTGGCAAAGCTTTTGTTCCGATGGTTGTCGCCCAAAAGCAACAGTTGGATACCAAAACAAAGGATGCCCACTGCTCAAGAGGTCACTCCAGGAGCCTGGTGTGCCAGAGCCATCGTCTCCAATTGAAGCAGCTTGCAGGGACTGTGAAGGAGGGCTATTTATGTGCCTTCAATGCTGAGGTTTCCTGAAGGCCTGAGAGCAGCTGGCGAGCATGGAGGTGCACACTTATGGGCAGCACCCTCTCCTGGTATTGATTTTGGGGACCAATCTTTCTATTATCCATCTCTCTCTCTCTTCTATCTATCTATCTATCATCTCTGTCTATCTATCTATCTATCTATCTATCTATCTATCTATCTATCTATCTATCTATCTATCTATCTATCTATCATCTATATATCATCTGTCTGTCTGTCTGTCTATCCATCCATCCATCCATCCACAAACTCACCTACCTACTTACCGGTATCTATTTACCGATTCTCTCTCTCTCTCTCTCTCTATCTTCTAGCTATCTATCATCTTTATCTATCTATCTATCTATCTATCTATCTATCTATCTATCTATCTATCTATCTATCTATCTATCTATCTATCTATCTATCTAATCTATCTATCTATCTATCTATCTATCTATCTATCATCTGTCTATCTATCTATCTATCTATCTATCTATCTATCTATCTATCATCTATCTATCATCTGTCTGTCTGTCTGTCTGTCTATCTATCCATCCATCCATCCACACACTCACCTACCTACCTACCGGTATCTATTTACCGATTCTCTCTCTCTCTCTCTCTCTTTCTTCTAGCTATCTATCTATCATCTTTATCTATCTATCATCTCTGTCTGTCTGTCTGTCTGTCTGTCTATCTATCTATCTATCTATCTATCTATCTATCTATCTATCTATCATCTATTTTCTGTCTGTCTGTCTCTGTCTGTCTATCTATCTATCTATCTATCTATCTATCTATCTATCTATCTATCTATCTATCTATCTATCTATCTAATATCTATCATCTATCATCTGTCTGTCTGTCTGTCTGTCTGTCTGTCTGTCTGTCTGTCTGTCTGTCTGTCTGTCTATCTATCTATCTATCTATCTATCTATCTATCTATCTATCTATCTATCTATCTATCTATCTATCCTCACAATGGAGAAACCATCTGAAGACATCTGAACTGGCTGCGTTAGAAGAAATGCTCTGCTGATCTATATTTAATTATGTAATCAGAACCCCTATATTTGTTTTGGTTTCTTGCTCTTCTTAATGAATCAGTGATTTCACCCACATGGTCGTCATATTCCAGAAATTTAATTAATCACCATCAGCCCAGACTCCTTCATTATATATGCAAAATTATTACACTTCTGTTGGATTAATAATAGCATTAATATTATCCCCCCATTATATATTACTTAATAAACTTTTCATTCAGTTTCATGAGTTCGAGGAGATTCATTTTGGTCAAAAGGGTATGGAAATTTATTCAAATATTCTACACCGCCTGAAGCTAGTTCCGGAGAAGACCTCGTCTCTTAAAATCTGTGCTCTGAAGAAATTATTGAAAAGCATGTGTAGACATTCATGAGGTTTTGTTGCACAAAATGGATCTATTGGGAAAAAATGAGAAAGGTGCACCAAAATATGTGGAATTTTCTCTGTTATTAACTCCATTCCTTGAGCCATTTTGTACCTGATCACTGAATGTTAGAATTTGATTCAGGAGGGAGGGAGGGAGGGAGGAACAACGGGAAGGCAGGAAGAAGAATCAGGATGGATGGAAGGAAGGAACAGAGGAAAAGGGAAGAAGAAAGGATGGATGGATGGATGGATAGATGGAAGGAAGGAACAGACGGAAGGAGGGAAGAAGAATCAAAGGATGGATGGATGGAAGGAAGGAAGGAAGGAAGGAAGGAACAGATGAAAAGGGGGAAGAAGAATCAGAGGATGCAGGGATGGATGGAAGGAAAGAAGGAAGGAAGGAAGGAACAGAGGAAAGGAGGGAAGAAGAATCGGAGGATGGATGCATGGATGGAAGGAACGAAGGAACAGAGGGAAGAAGAATCAAAGGATGCATGGAAGGAAGGAAGGGGAAGGAAGACTTCTCCATTTTGTAAACTGTTTCCACCAAACTAGTACTTTAATGCAAGGCTGTTAAAAATTAAACCAACTTATATATATATATATCTAACAAATATTGATTTTTCCACTCACCCATGCTTCCAGCTCCTGGATATCAGATGTTAGATCCTGCATTTCCTGGAGTAGAAGTGTTTTTCCTTGCTCTTGTAAAAATGATACTCCATGAAGTATCTAAAGAGATCATGATTATCATCACTCACCAATCTGGCCACTTCGCTACTCACTTTTCAGTATTCCAGATAACTTGTGATGTCTCTGCCCGAGGACCAAATACATTTATAGGAATCCTCTCTCTGTCACAAAGACTAGATTTTCTCCTTCCTATTTTTAATATGCAATATATTAAATAAGAAGACCCAGAAACGCTAACTGAGCAAGAAGTGTGCGGTGTGTTTTTTTCCAAAATACTAGCTCACAATCTTCACATTCTTAAGGGCTAGAAAGTTGGTTGTCCCTGTTTTATTTTGTTTTGTTCTTTTCTTTCCAAATGCAAGTACGGAGACTAAGACAGACATAAATTGTCCTCTCTCTTTCTCTCTTTTTTCATTTGTTGTTATCTCCTGTTTAACAGCTGCTTGGTTGGCCTCCCTCCAGTGTCAAAGCAAGATCTTACCAAAACAACAGCTAGGGGGAAAAAAATTCTTGACTGGAGCCTCGTCTTAAGTAAATATTCTGAATACCTCTTCTTGATAGCTCAGTTTAGAATTCTTGTTATGAAGTTACACCAAGGATAAGAACAGAAGGGAAAGCAGAGGAGAAAATAGGAATTCGGTCTACTATATTAGATTTTAGAGAGGCAGAGATAGAACAGCAAAGGTGGAACTCCGTTTTAATGTTTCTCCACAGGAGCTCTCAATAACCTATTTGAACCACCCCAAAATATTTCAAGAAGTGTCTTTTTTTTTCTCCTCCTCTCCTTCCCACTGAAAAAGTTTCTATACCCACAATGAACTCTGCCTTTCTCTTTAAAATGGAATGGAATAGAATAGAATAGAATAGAATGGAATAGAATAGAATAGAATAGAATAGAATAGAATAGAATAGAATAGAATAGAATAGAATGAGGAGGAGGAGGAGGAGGAGGAGAAAGAAGGAATAGAATAGAATAGAATAGAATAGAATAGAATAGAATAGAATAGAATAGAATGAGAATGAGAAAGAGGGAAAGAAGAGGTAGTAGAAGAATGAGAGAAGTAGAAGCAAAAGGAATAGAATAGAATGAATATTAGAATAGAATAAAACAGAATGAAGAATAAAGTGGAGTGGAGTGGAGTGGAGTGGAGTGGAGTGGAGTGGAGTGGAGTGGAGTGGAGTGGAGTGGAGTGGAGTAGAGTAGAGTAGAGTAGAGTAGAGTAGAGTAGAGTAGAGTAGAGTAGAGTAGAGTAGAGTAGAGTAGATTACAACAGAACAGAACAGAAGAGAACAGAACAGAACAGAATAGAATTCTTTATTGGCCAAGTGTGATTGGACACACAAGGAATTTGTTTTAGGTGCATAAGCTCTCAGCGTACATTTTTTATTATCACTTCAAGCACATATAAGAGCTTGAAGAGCACACAAGTGGTCCCCATTCATTTAGTGACCGTTTGATGGTTCTAGCAGGATGGCCATTTTGCCAGAACTGATGAAGCTTCTCGGGTAAGAAGCGAAAAGTCTTCCTCAAAGAAAAAACCAAAACCAGCCCAGTTGCTTTTTGAAAAAGCACCTTTGAGACAACTATGACCTGGATGACTGAGAATCTCCACAGACATTCTTCAACTTAGGTTACTCTGAGAAAGAATAATGGGCCCAAAAATCACCCGATCAATTTCCTTGGCCTGATGAAGACTTTGCGTTTTGCTGCCTACAGAATCAAACTTCTGAAAGTTTGGGAAACGATGGGAGTGACAGGAATAAGGAAAGAGGAATAAAATGTTGTGGTCCCGCCAGCAGCCTGCGGAGCTGGCAATGGAGTTGGACAGCGATGAGGCTGAGGAAGAACATGGGCCAGTCCTGGAGGCTGGGGAAGGCCCGGATGAGGGCTCTGTGTCGGAGGCAGAGGTGGGGCCAGGGCCATCAGGGAGGGAGGTGCGGACTCCAGAGCCTCCAGAGGCTGACAGTAGTGAGGCAGAGGAACAGGAGCCTGATCCTAATGCACATATGTGAAGAGCTGCTAGAAGGCAAGAGCAGCTAAAGCAAAGAGGATGATTCGGGAGTAGGGCCAAGAGATGATTGGCCCCTCCCATGAGGCTTAAAAGACCAGCAACAGCATTTGGGCTTTGCTGGAAAACAACCTTGATAGCTTCGTCTTGTTGCATTTATTTTATATCGGTGTTTTCTGAACTTTTGCCAAGAAAGGCCTTTGGCAGTTTGCCTAATTGGACCAAGGTTTGTGATAGGACTGAGGAATTGTGTTGGGAGGAATTTGCTTTAATTTAGTTGGACTACACTGAGAATGAAGTAATTCTCAGCTGGTCTAATAAAGTTTGTTTATTTTTACACTGACTGAGTTTCCTACTACCTACTGGGGCCTGGGTCACAACACAAAAATACTTCAGCAGAAATCTCCTCTGTTCTTTCCTTTTACAAAAGTGGCCATTTATGTTAGGAAGAGATTATTGTTCTTTTGTTTGGGAAAGGAGATACATCGGGGTGGGGCTGCTGGGGATTCGCAGGGGTTTGGGAGAACCTCTAGCTAAGATTCTGTGAAGTTTGGAGAATCCCCCAAATCCCACACCTACCTCGTCTAGGGAAGAGAAGGACCAGGGGAGACAGGATAGCAGTCTTCCAATATTTGAGGGGCTGACACAGAGAGGAGGGAGTCAAGCTATTTTCCAAAGCCCCTGAAGCCCAGACAAGGAATAATGTATGGAAACTGAACAAGGAGAGATTCAAACTAGAAATAAGGAGAAATTTTCTGGCAGTGAGAACAATCAATCGATGGAAAAGAAATTGCCTTCAGACGTTGCAGGAACTTCATCACTGGAGACTTTCAAGAAGAGACTGGACTGCCATCTCTCAGAAATGGTGTAGGGTCTCCTGCTTGAGCAGGGATGGCCTTCAAGGTCCCTTCCAACTATGTTATTCTATTATTATTCTGCTGTTCAGAAGTTGTGGGAGCTTCATCAGTGGAGGCTTTCAAGAAGAGACTGGACTGCCATCTCTCAGAAATGGTGTAGGGTCTCCTGCTTGAGCAGGGATGGCCTTCAAGGTCCCTTCCAACTCTGTTATTCTATTATTATTATTGTGCTGTTCAGAAGTTGTGGGAGCTTCATCAGTGGAGGCTTTCAAGAAGAGACTGGCCTGCCATCTCTCAGAAATGGTGTAGGGTGTCCTGCTTGAGCAGGGATGGCCTTCAAGGTCCCTTCCAACTCTGTTATTCTATTATTATTATTCTGCTGTTCAGAAGTTGTGGGAGCTTCATCAGTGGAGGCTTTCAAGAAGAGACTAGACTGCCATCTAGCAGAAGTGTTGTGGGGTCTCCTGCTTAAGTGCGGGATTGGACTAGATGACCTACAAGGTCCCTTCCAACTCTGTTAATCTGTAAATCTGAATCTAATGCTACCTGGCCTCAAATCCTTTCCTTTGTTCCTGTGTTCTCAACATGCCTACTTATGTGTGGCAACCTGAAGCGGGCAAATTCTTAACAAGTTATTTATTTCTCCAAGCGCATCTGAGTCACGGCAAATGGAAATCTTGGCACATTCTTAACGCATGTCACCCCATTTCTCAAATCATGCTTGAGTCACCTGTCAGGATAGAAAAGGGGGGCTCCGTAGAGTGACTTAACAGTTCAGGAGCTAAAAAAAACAAGAGGCAACCTCAAAAACATAAAAGCATGTCGTTTTGGTTTTTTGGGGGGGGTCCTGTTCAACAACATTAGGCTTAGCCCAACTGAAGGAAAGGGGGAAAAAAAGACTATTCAGACAGTATCAGCAGATTAGGGGTATCCTGGAAGGGTAAAGAATCTTTATTTATGGCATTTATTGTTTTTGTAGTATTGCTAAGGAGATGGACAAAACCTGTTAGGATTTATGGCAGAGAAGCTGAAATAATTTGGCTGGCTTTCAGCCCAATGCACCTTGACTAGGGAAATGAGGGGAGAAATAAATATTTATTGCACCATTCCCAGGGAAGCCTTGAGAGCAGGTTACAAAAGCATCTGTTACATATCAGCGTTGCCAAAAGAGAGGTAAGGCTGCTGGCTCTCCCCGAGAGGAGACCTATTTGCATGAAATGTGCTACTTGACATACATAACTGCAGAGAGTGAAAAATGGTCACATCGGTAAAACTGAGCAACGGTTGGATAAACCGGGCGCATTCCCACTCTGTGCGTTAACTTCAGATTAATTTCACAACACCTGGACAGACTCGACAATCAGGAGGCTGTGAGTTTGGGTCCTAGGTAGAGGCAGATATTTCTCTCTCTCTCTCTCTGGCCACAATGAGAATGTATCTGCTGAACAAAACTCCGCCCTGGCAACAGGAAGGGCATCCGGCCATTAAAAGGCTCCATTCAGTTGCTCCATCCACCCCGCAAGGGATTATGTGGTCGTTAAATGATGATGATGGACAGACTCAACTATAGATTCAGCCGGGAAATTGTGAGCATCCAAGATCAAGGAGCATTCAAAAAAGGCTGGAGAATTCCTGGAGGCCTGGCACTCAAACAAATCGGCCATCAACAGGCACATGGAGATAAACAATGTCTACACACTTCTCGAAAGAGACAATCAAAAAGTCCAAAATGAAACTAAAAGACCAGGAACACGTCCTCACCAGCAATCAACACCCAGATGAGAAGAAATTAAGATCAAGATTAACACTAGACCAACAATCAAGGAATAAATAATACCACTTTCAAGGAACAACAACTCAGACAAACAGTAAACAACAACCTAATCAAAGAACAATCACCACAAACAACACTGACAGTGCAAGCCACTGGCATACAAAAATGAGAGCAAACCTCATTCCCTTCTAGCACTGATGATGTTACCTAGTTGGGTAATGAAACAGCTAAGCTCTAGAGAACACTAAGGACCACCACCACCACCTCCTCCTCCTCCTCCTCCTCCCGCATTCCCTTTTAACACTGATGATGTTACCTAGTTGGGTACTGAAATGTCTCCAAGAAAACCAAGCTCAGAGAGCACCAAAAACTCCATACTTCAACCTTAAACAACTACCACCTCCTCCTCTTCCTCCTCCTCCTCCTCCTCCTTATAGTATAAGATAACATTGGTTTTAATGGCTCCTTGGCATCCTATTTTACAATGCTGTCTTATTCGTCCGTCTAGTTTTGCTCTTTTAATCCTATTTATCCCTGGTAGGTTTATAAGATGCTCAGAATCATTTATGATCGGAACGAAATATAAGCCAAATAAAATAAATTAAAATAAATCTTTGTCCTCTTCCAAGCTCTGGGAAATGCACCATGAAAAAAAATATTTCATCTGGAAACTGATAAACCTGAAGATGTGCAATTGCAAAATTGTATTAGCTTCCAAATAGATTATCCCACTGAAAAGGTGTTTTTTTTTTAAGTCCGTGAAGCCTCCAAAAACAGAATATACCCAGTTCTACCTGCTCAGCATGATTTTATCCCATCATGACCGTATTCACAAATTTTGTGCTTCCTTCAAACAATAAGACCAGAACACCGAAGTAAGATTTTTAAGAACCCGGAATGTTTTTGCTTATTTTAAAAAGTCTACCGGCATAAAATATCGGCCCTTGAAACTTCTCTCAATGAATAATCTTTTTTAGCAAAAGATTGTATGAAGTAGTGACCTAAAATATAGAGTGTTCTGAAAGACAGCAAAAGAGAGCGTGTTTACCCAAAGCTTAAGTGCTGGAAGATTTTTCATCTACAAGCTGCAGATGTTGATCTTATTATTGCTAAATCCTTAAAGGGTTTGGCTGAAGGAGTTGGGTTGTTTAGCCTGGGGACGAGAGAGTGTGAGGATAAGACATAAGAGCAGTTCACCATTAAGCTCTTGAGATATCTGCAGGGGTGGCACATAGCAGAGAGAATGAGTATGTTGTGTTACAAAGAAGACAGATGCTGGTTAAGCTCCAGAAGGAACTTTTTGGGGGCCATGAGGACAAAGTCACGGGGTTTGTAGAGAAAAGTTTTCAAGGGAAGCACTTAAGCAACAGGTAGAAAAGAACAGGGTTAGAAGAGACCTTGGAGGTCTTCTAGTCCAACCCCCTGCCCAAGCAGGAGAACCTATGTCATCGCAGTCAATTTAATTCTTTTCCCTTCTTGAAAACCTTGAGTGATGAAGAACTCACACCTTCTGGAGGCAAGCTGTTCCACTGTTAATTGTTCTCACTCTCAGGAAATTTCTCCTTAGTTCTAGGTTGGATCTCTCTTTGATGATCCATCCGTTACTTCTTATTCTGCCCTTGGGTGCTTAGAGTTCTCTGAGAGTAAATGCGACTCAACCAGAATTTGCTTGGAGAATTTTCCACCATTGGTCACCTAATGTTTCCCACCACCAACATCACCAACATCAAAATCCCAGCAGGAATGCAATTCTGTTTGACTTAGAAGTACTTCCATCTCAACAGTATTGTATGAGTTGAGGGAGCTAGGTAGAATAGAATAGAATAGAACAGAATAGAACAGAACAGAACAGAACAGAACAGAACAGAACAGAACAGAACAGAACAGAACAGAACAGAACAGAACAGAATTAAGGACTAGAAAATAGAATAGAATAGAATAGAATAGAATAGAATAGAATAGAATAGAATAGAATAGAATAGAATAGAATTAAGGACTAGAATAGAGTAGAGTAGTGAATAAATAGAATAGAATAGAATAGAATAGAATAGATAAGAATAGAATAGAATAGAATTAAGGATTAGAATAGAGTAGAGTAGAGAATAAAGAATAGAATAGAATTAAGGATTAGAATAGAGTAGAGTAGAGAATAAAGAATAGAATAGAATAGAATAGAGGATTAGAATAGAGCAGAGTAGAGAATAAAGAATAGAATAGAATAGAATAGAATAGAATAGAATAGAATAGAATAGAATTAAGGATTAGAATAGAGTAGAGTAGAGAATAAAGAATAGAATAGAATAGAATAGAATAGAATAGAATAGAATAGAATAGAATAGAATAGAATAGAATAGAATAGAATAGAGGATTAGAATAGAGCAGAGTAGAGAATAAAGAATAGAATAGAATAGAATAGAATAGAATAGAATAGAATAGAATAGAATAGAATAGAATAGAATTTTTTATTGGCCAAGTGTGATTGGACACACAAGGAATTTGTCTTGGTGCATATGCTCTCAGTGTACATAAAAGAAAAGATACGTTCATCAAGGTACAACATTTACAACACAATTGATGATCAATATATCAATATAAATCATAAGGATTGCCAGCAACAAGTTATAGTCATACAGTCATAAGTGGAAAGAGATTGGTGATGGGAACTATGAAACGATTAATAGTAGTGCAGATTCAGTAAATAGTCTGACAGTGTTGAGGGAATTATTTGTTTAGCAGAGTGATGGCCTTCGGGAAAAAATGTTCTTGTGTCTAGTTGTTCTGGTGTGCAGTGCTCTATAGCGTCGTTTTGAGGGTAGGAGTTGAAACAGTTTATGTCCAGGATGCGAGGGATCTGCAAATATTTTCACGGCCCTCTTCTTGATTCGTGCAGTATACAGGTCCTCAATGGAAGGCAAGTTGGTAGCAATTATTTTTTCTGCAGTTCTAATTATCCTCTGAAGTCTGTGTTTTTCTTGTTGGGTTGCAGAACCGAACCAGACAGTTATAGAGGTGCAAATGACAGACTCAATAATTCCTCTGTAGAATTGGATCAGCAGCTCCTTGGGCAGTTTGAGCTTACTGAGTTGGCGCAGAAAGAACATTCTTTGTTGTCCTTTTTTAATGATGTTTTTGATGTTAGCTGTCCATTTGAGATCTTGCGATATGATAGAACCCAGAAATTTGAAGGTTTCTACTGTTGATACTGTGTTGTCAAATATTGTGAGAGGTGGAAGTATGGAAGGGTTTTTCCTAAAGTCTACCACCATTTCTACGGTTTTGTGTGTGTTCAGTTCCAGATTGTTTTGGTTATACTGTTTTGGAATAGAATAGAATAGAATAGAATAGAATAGAATAGAATAGAATAGAATTAAGGATTAGAATAGAGTAGAGTAGAGAATAAAGAATAGAATAGAACAGAATAGAATAGAATAGAATAGAATAGAATAGAATAGAGGATTAGAATAGAGTAGAGTAGAGAATAAAGAATAGAATAGAATAGAATAGAATAGAATAGAATAGAATAGAATAGAATAGAATAGAATAGAATTTTTTATTGGCCAAGTGTGCTTGGACACACAAGGAGTTTGTCTTTGGTGCATATGCTCTCAGTGTATATAAAAGAAAGGATATGTTCATCAAGAATCATAAGGTACAACACTTAATGATAGTCTTAGGGTACAAATAAGCAATCAGGAAACAGTCAATATCAATATAAATTGTAAGGATACAAGCAACAAAGTTACAGTCATACAGTCATAAGTGGGAGGAGATGGGTGACGGGAACGATGAGAACATTAATAGGAGTCCAGATTTAATAAATAGTTTGAGAGCGTGCGCATGTGCAAGGGGTGGTGGGGCGGCTGCGTGTGGGGCATTGCATTACGGGTGTGGACAGTGTGTGTGCGCGCTATTGTGCACCCAAGGGAAAAAAAAGATTAGCCATCACTGGTATAAGGTCCCCTGCCTTGAGCAGGAAGTTGGATAGAAGACCTCCGAGGTCTCTTCCAGACTCTACGATTTTATGTTTTATTTATTTGTAGAGTAGATGACCTTGATGCCCGTTCCTTGCCATGCAATCCTTGGCTCTGTTTGAAGGCCGAAGACTGAAGGCCAGGCTAGAAATGCCACCTTATTTTCCGTTCCTTGGCAGATGCCCTTTTTCTCGTAAGCAAGAAGTGTCTTTAATCCACGTCATTCTCTGGAGTGTCTAATCTTGGCAGTGTCAACTTTCTTGCAACCGGCAGATCCCGTTCATCGCTCTGGTCCTTTCGGAGGCAGTTGGGGGTGTGTTTTTTTTAAAAAAACTCCCCCCCCCGTTTTATAGTCTTGTGATTAAGTTCCTCAGTGCCAACTGCTTTATCCCTGTCAGGAGACACAAAGCTGCTATCAGCTGAATTATCTTCTCAGGTTCAACTGACTGACCCGTCTGGAATTCAGAAGGGTGACAATTCCTGACGGGGAGCCAAGCAAGCCCAAGTGCGAGTTTGAAAGGGAAAAGCCAAGAAGGGAAGGAGGAGGCCCCTGTCTTGATTTCCAGAATCTTTACATAAAAATAGGCCTTCTCAGCCTTAAGGCTCTGCTTGGAATCCTGCATCCTGTTTTGGTCGCCACGATGTAAAAAAAGATGTGGAGATTCTATATCTATCTTGCTACCTCTCTCTCTATCACTATCTATCTATCTATCTATCTATCTATCTATCTATCTATCTATCTATCTATCTATCTATCTATCTATGTATATCTATCTTGCCATCTCTATCATTATCTCTCTCTTTCTCTCTCTCTTTTCTCCATTATCTATATCTATCTTGCTATGTCTCTCTCTATCTTATCTTATCTATCTATCTATCTATCTATCTATCTATCTATCTATCTATCTATCTATCTATCTATCTATCTATCTATCTATCTATCTATCTATCTATCTATCTATCTACTCTCTCTCTCCATTATCTATATCTATCTTGCTATCTCTCTCTCTGTCATCTTAATCTAGATTGCAGAAAATATGACTTCTGTAACAGAATCATCAGTGCTTGGAATACTTTACCTGACTCTGTGGTCTCTTCCCATAATCCTAAAAGCTTTAACCAAAAACTCTCTACTATTGACCTCACCCCATTCCTAAGAGGACCATAAGGGGCGTGCATAAGCGCACAAACGTGCCTACCGTTCCTGTCCTATTGTTTTTCTTTTCTTCTTCCTATATATATATATGCTTATACCTCCTTATATTTACTCATATATGTGTTTATATATTATATAATCTTTTTGTACGATACCTACATATATTGTTATGACAAAATTAAATAAATAAAAATAAAATCTTTCTCTCTCTCTCCATTATCTATATCTATCTTGCTATCTCTCTCTCTATCATCTTAATCTAGATTGCAGAAAATATGACTTCTGTAACAGAATCATCAATGCTTGGAATACTTTACCTGACTCTGTGGTCTCTTCCCATAATCCTAAAAGCTTTAACCAAAAACTCTCTACTATTGACCTCACCCCATTCCTAAGAGGATCATAAGGGGCGTGCATAAGCGCACAAACGTGCCTACCGTTCCTGTCCTATTGTTTTTCTTTTCTTCTTCCTATATATATATATGCTTATACCTCCTTATATTTACTCATATATGTGTTTATATATTATATAATCTTTTTGTACGATACCTACATATATTGTTATGACAAAATTAAATAAATAAATAAATAAAAAATCTTTCTCTCTCTCTCTTTCCATCCATCCTTCTATCCATCCATCCATCCATCCATCCATCCATCCATCTATCTATCTATCTATCTATCTATCTATCTATCTATCTATCTATCTATCTATCCATCCATCCATCCATCCATCCATCCATCCATCCATCTACCTATCCATCTATCCATCCATCCATCTATCCATCTATCTATCCATCTATTCATCTAACTATCCATCTATCTGTCTGTTCCAATGTTCTATTAACATTTCAGAAACCGAATAGATCTTCATTCTCACATGAGGTGAAAAGAATGTTTTCCCTGTTCATGAAAAATGTGAGGTCGGATTTCATTCTCTATCCCCAAGCAAGAAACCGTCTCACAGATAAGATGCCACTGGCAGTGCCTACCAGCGCATTATTAAAAATAGCCGTGGCGGAAAGAGAATCTGCTGAGTGCAGGGAGAAGGAGGGGGTCTGCAGAAGGCCACTAAAAAGAGGACTGGCCAACAACAACAACCCATCCCCCCCCATGCTGCTACTCCGATCGCCGGATCCAATTAGCAGGGCCGTGATCAGCTGGCACACCACGAAGGTAGCCTTCTGCTGGGACTATGGAACTAGCTTGAGCGTCAGAAGAGAGAACTGAGCAATTAAAACCAGCACTACTGCTCTGCCTGCTGCTGCATTGCTGAGAAGTGTGTCGGAACCTGGGAGCTTAGCCTGTCAATCAGTCGTTCTCCTGCTCTGGAGAGAGAGAGAGAGAGAGAGAGAGGGAGGGAAGGAGGGAGGGAGGAAGAAAGAGAGAGAGAGAGAAGAAAAAGAGAGAGAAGAGAGAGGGAGAGAGAAGAAAGAATGAGAAAAAAGAGAGGAGAGAAAGAGAGGGAGGGAGAGAAAGAATGGCATTCTTTTTAAAAGAGAAAACCCCACAAATGGGTGGGAATTCCAGATGCTTGTGAGATCAGAAAAAGAACAGCACGAGAATTTGAAGACTTTTAGCAGAAGCTGTGGTTGTTTGCACAAAAGCCTGCAGTTGAGATTTCTGATTTTCTGGTTACTCTGAAAGGATAAAAAAAAAAAAACCTTGGCGGTGACAGCTCGGAACTTAGTCTTGTTTGGGATGAGAAGGTAACAGGATGAAGTTGGATTCATGGGAAGCTGCCAAAGAATTTCAGGGCCATAGACTTGATTCAAGATCTGAAAAAGATTCCCAAGAAAAAGCAAAGCAAGCTGATTCATGAAACTCCACGGACATATCCCTAAAGCTGAGATAATCTGGCTTGAAAGGGAGCTGTATTATTATATCATTCTTGTTACGCAAGATTTACGCAAATCTTGTTACGACCACCTGAACACCGTTAGAATTCAGTTTCACCTTCAGCTGCTTGACTTTCCAGGTTTCCTGTTTGCAGGGTGGATCGATCGAATATTTCATACCAATATTCGTTATCGCTTTCATTCCGGGCCTTGAGTGAAAAAGCAATCACTCCGATCAATAATAAGGATTCAAAGCAAGCTGTCATGCCCCTGTCGGAGTCCGAATCCGAAGGGGAAGAGGAAGGGCTAACAGAGGGTGAGAGAGTGCATCCGTTGGCTGTGGAAAAAAACTGGGGAAGAGCAAAGTCAGGCTGGGCAGAGCGGGGGAGAGGTAGAACAAGGGAGAGGGGGTTCAGACGAAGACCAAAGCCCACCCCCTCCTCATCCTAGGCAGCGCAGGGAGGAACAGAGAAGAGAGCAACGTGGGTTGCGTGGCTTATGAGGGAGGAAAGGGACCTGATCTTCTTTACAAGGCACAGCTGCCGCTGGAGTTTAAAAGGAAAGGCAAATGGGAACAAACACTGAGTTTATCTGGTGTTTCTTTGAATCCTGGCATCCTCCCAACTGGCTTGATTTATTGCCGTGCTACTTTACTTGTGGAATTCCTTTATTTTGCTGGCCCTGTCGGATTAATTACCTGGTCTTGCCTTTGGACTTTTTTATTAGAAGTTTTCTGCTTACAACGTTTGGGACTGAAGTATTGCCAGCCAAAGACTATTACAGGTTGGTGGAAGAGCTCTCTCCAGGCCGGAGAGTGGAAAGGGACATTGGGAGCACAGTTGGTGATAATAAAGGGCCTCATATCAGTTCTCTGGTTGTGTTCTGTCCCCCCACCTCAGTCCGGGAGGCACGTGAACTGACTCAATTAGCCGGCAATTTAGTCCACGGCAGCTATCAGCTCTGGCAGCAAACCAGCGAGCGTCTGCCAAGGTTTTCTTTATCTTCCTTGATGCCGGCGTGTCAGAAGCTTGTTACCGGAGCAACCAGGAACTCAGGAACAAACAGCAATCCAAGCCAAATGCTCAGTCCAATAGTTCAGCTCAAGTTTTCTCCAGTCAGTTTGGTTTGTCCGTCACGAAGTAGTAGAGCAGCCCCTCCTGCTTTTATACCCTGTGGGGTGTGGCTCTGTGACTCAGCACTTTCTAGCCTTGCCCCACCTCTTCTTCTGTTGTTCCCGCCTCTCTTATCTACGAAACCGGGAATCTAACCGGGACTGATTGTCCACAGCTGGGTCTGGAAGCGTTGCCTGGGCGGGGGGAGATACAGGAGACAGAGGCCTCATCACCTCCTCTACCTGGCCTGCCTCTGGCTCCTGGAGCTGAGCCAGAGAGGCCGGTCCTGCAGAAGGGAGCCCTGACGGCCCTTCCCCCTCACTCTCTGAGTCACTTTCTGGCAGGGGGCCAGCCCCGGGGAGGGCTGGAGCCACAACAGGTTGTGTTGCCTTTGTGTCCCACCCTGGGTCATCACACAAGCTGAGATGGCTAAGGAAAAGTCTCGGGAGTTGTAAAATATCAAATCCATCCTCAAATAGATACGAAGCAAGCAATCCAAGACATGTAAGTAAGGCACCCTGTTGCTTTTTCATAAGGCTTAGGAAAACATGGTTAGGATGAGCCCGATTTCAAATCTCCTGGGCAGATTTACATATCCAAATATGTCATCCTTTTTATATTTATTTATTTAAGTGACACTTGGTTTCCATTAAGAAGCTTATCCTTAATCTTCCAGCCGGAAGCGAAAGGCGAAAATGAAGAAGCTGATTTGGGGATACTTGTCACCTAAAGAAATTGGAGGCTCTCAAAAAGATCTAGTGACCGTCCTATGAAAGGTTCAGGATGGATGGCAACCCTGTGTATGTGTATGTGTGTGTGTGTGTGTGTTTGTGTGTGTGTGTTTGTGTGTGTCTGTGTGTCTGTGTGTGTGTCTCTCTCTCTGTGTGTGTGTTTGTGTGTGTGTGTGTTTGTGTATGTGTGTGTGTCTGTATGTGTGTGTGTTTGTGTGTGTGTGTGTTTGTGTGTGTGTGTGTGTGTGAGAGAGAGCGAGAGAGAGAGAAAGGGGGGGAGATAAAGGAAGAGAGGAGTGTATGTGAAATGTGTCAGCTGAATGTGGAGGTTGTTTAAAATCAACTCAAATATGTACAAGGTTGTAGAAAGTTAGCACCCACCCCTCTCCTAAAGGTAAAAGGTAAAGGTTCCCCCGCACATATGTGCTAGTCATTCCTGCCTCTAGGGGGCAGTGCTCATCTCCGTTTCAAAGCCGAAGAGCCAGCGCTGTCCGAAGATGTCTCCGTGGTCATGTGGCCGGCATGACTCAGCGCCAAAGGCACACAGAATGCTGTTCCCTTCCCACCAAAGGGGGTCCCTATTTTTTCTACTTGCATTTTTTTACGTGCTTTCAAAACTGCTAGGTTGGCAGAAGCTGAGACAAGTAATGGGAGCTCACCCCATTACATGGCAGCACCAGGGATTCGAACCGCTGAGCTGCCGACCTTTCGATCGACAAGCTCAACGTCCTAGCCCCTGAGCCACCGTGTCCCTCACCTCTCCTAGAAGAATGCAATATTTTGAGAAATATTAAAAAGGCAGAATATTATATATTTCCCTGGATGAGAAATGGAGAACCAAGTTATTTTTTGTTTTGTTTTTTTGAGGCAGGAAGCACTCTGGGACCAGGCAGAGGTGGTATTTGCCAGTTCTCCAAATTACTCAAAATTTCCGTTACCAGTTCTCCAGAACCTTTCAGAACCTGCTGGATTTCACCCCTGTGCTATAAAGCACTGCACACTAGAACAACTAGACACAAGGGCAGTTTCTTCCCAAACGCCATCACTCTGCTAAACAAATAATTCCCTCAACACTGTCAAACTAGTCACTAAATCTGCACTATTATTAATCTTATCATTGTTCCCACCACCCATCTCCTCCCACTTATGACTGTACGACTGTAACTTTGTTGCTTGTATCCTTACGATTTATATTGATATTGTCTGTGTCCTGACTGCTTATTTGTACCCTGTGACTATCATTAAGTGTTGTACCTTATGATTCTTGATGAACGTATCTTTTCTTTTATGTACGCTGAGAGCTTATGCACCAAAGACAAATTCCTTGTGTGTCCAATCACACTTGTCCAATAAAGAATTCTATCTATCTATCTATCTATCTATCTATCTATCTATCTATCTATCTATCTATCTATCTATCTTCCTTCCTTCCTTCCTTCCTTCCTTCCTTCCTTCCTTCCTTTCTTTCTTTTCTTCTATAAATAAACCCGTTTGTAAAGAATATAATTGAAGTGCATAGTAACTTGACAGTCGCACAGAGCATGGCTGATCCAGATCAGAAAGGACAGGGAGCAAGCTTGCCCTCCTAACTTCAGGAAACCTCTTTTCCCCTGGGAAAATGAATGCACCATTCAGTTTCCCACTTTCTGTCCTTGATAGATTAATGCTTAATCCTTCCATCCAGAAAGGGGGATAATCTACCTCCATGGTTTTAAGAGGTGTTTTTAGCACAATTCCCTTTAATGGAGGTGCCAACAGTAACCAGATTACTCCTTGGGCTGTTGGTTTTCTCTAGTGGAAGTCAGGAGATCTCTCCCTCCCCCCACTCACCTCTCATCTGCCTTCTGCTTTTGCAGATGAGCAGTGGGTAAGGATAGGGATGCGGTGGGAAGGTAACAGTGATCCATGTGCCTTTGGCGTTGAGTCATGCCAGCCACATGACCACGAAGACGTCTTCGGACAGCGCTGGTTCTTCGGCTTTGAAACGGAGATGAGCACCGCCCCCTAGAGCTGGGAACAACTAGCACATATTTGCAAGGGGAACCTTTACCTTTAAACTGACTTGGTGGCTCAGTGGCTAAGACGCTGAGCTTGTCGATCGAAAGGTCCGCAGTTCAGTAGTTGGAATCCCTAGTGCCGTGTAACAGGGTGAGTTCCCGTGACTTGTCCCAGCTTCTGCCAACCTAGCAGTTCGAAAGCAGGTACAAAAAATGCAAGTAGAGAAATAGGGACCACCTTTGGTGGGAAGGGAAGGGTGTTCCGTGCGCCTTTGGCGTTGAGTCATGCCGGCCACGTGACCACGGAGACGTCTTCGGACAGTGCTGGCTCTTGGGCTTTGAAAAAGAGATGAGCACCGCCCCTTAGAGTCGGGAATGACTAGCACATATGTGCGAGGGGAATCTTTACCTTTTAGTGGGTAAGGATCTCAAAGAGAAAGCATTTTATTTTCCCTCCTAAAACTAACAAACAAACAAATACTGGTGTAGATAAATGAGATTCTAGAAGCTGTCTATGGAGATTCTCAGTCATCCAGGTCATGGTTGTCCCAAAGGTGCATTTTTCAAGAGGCAACTGGACTTTCTGGTTTTTTCTTTTGAAGACGATTCACTTCTCATCCAAGAAGCTTCTTCAGCTATGACTGGATGGTGGATTCCAGCTGTCTGCAAGGAATATAAATCCTTCCCTTCCCTACCATCCTGTAAGAACGGAAGAAGCTTCTTGGATGAGAAGTGAAACGTCTTCAAAGAAAAACCAGAAAGTCCATTTGCCTCTTGAAAAAACCACCTTTGGGAGACTCTAGAAGGCAAGAATGAAAACACTTACCCCACAATTCACCGAAGTGGCATCGGTTTTGTCACGTGGGGATGCAATCGAAGAGAAAGATCAAAGGAAAATGTTCAGTCCAATTTCTTGCAGGCTTATTTCAGTGTATGGGAATCTCAATCCCCTTTAGAGTTGCCAGATTCTCCTATATTTGAAAAGATTTGAGATTCAGCAGGAGAACATATGGCTTCTATAGAGAAAGACAACAACAATAAAAACAACAGGGATCGGACTGGGTCCGTTCCGTGGATTTTTAGGACCCATGTGAAAAGGTAAAAGGTAAAGGTTCCCCTCACACATACGTGCTAGTCGTTCCTGACTCTAGGGGGCGATGCTCATCTCCGTTTCAAAGCCGAAGAGCCAGCGCTGTCCGAAGACGTCTCCGTGGTCATGTGGCCGGCATGACTCAACGCCAAAGGCGCACAGAACGCTGTTCCCTTCCCACCAAAGGTGGTCCCTATTTTTCTACTTGCATTTTTTACCTGCTTTCAAACTGCTAGGTTGGCAGAAGCTGGGACAAGTCACAGGAGCTCACCCCGTTACGCGGCACTAGGGATTCGAACCTCTGAACTGCTGACCTTTCAACTGACAAGCTTAGCATCTTAGCCACTGAGCCACCACGCCCCTCTAGTCAAAGATATAGTCTTATAATATTATAGACTTTCCGATAAGCAGTTTTGGGTAATGGAGGAAAAAGTTTAGGAAGCGCTTCTCTAAAGGCAAACCAGGAGAGGAAATTTCCTGTACCTCATTCATAATGATTTCCCCTACTCCTCATCCAGACTTTCATTGCTGAGCTGCAAAAATCTGAATGACCACTGGGTGAGAGCAAAGAGGTGTGATTCTGCAGCTCTTTGCTGCCATCTAATGCTTGCATGAAACTTTGCAGTCCAAAAGTTCTGATAGCCCTATCCTCATCTTTCCTTAAATCTAGACTAGAGATATATGCATGGAAAAGTTCCCCCATGCAAATGTATTTATTTTTATTTATTTGTTTAGAAAATTTATATGGCTACCTACTCACTCACAGCGACTCTAAGCAGGTTACAAACACAGTATAAAATAAAAAATAAAGTTTAAAAAAATGCAGTTGCATGAATGGATGCTGTTGCAGTGGTTGCAGCTTCTTGGCCAAACTCAATGGCCAAGGTTGGATTGGCTTAATATGGGATAAGAAGCAATCTCAGGGGTATAGGCTGGATAGGAAAGAAGGAAGGAAGAGAAAGAAAGAAAGAAGACAAAGAAAGGAAAAAGAGAAAGAAAGAGAGATAGATAGAAAGAAAGAAAGAAAGAAAGAAGACAAAGAAAGGAAAAAGAGAAAGAAAGAAAGAAAGAAAGAAAGGAAGGAAGGAAGGAAGGAAGAAAAGAGAGAGAAAGAAAGAAAAAAGAAAAAGAAAGAAAGAAAAGAAAGGAAAAGAAAGAAAGGAAAAGAAAGAAAGGAAAAGAAAGAAAGAAGAAAGAAAGAAAGAAAGAAAGAAAGAAAGGAGACAAAGAAAGAAAGAAGAAAGAAAGGAAAGAGAGAGAAAGAAAAAGAAAGAAAGAAAAAGAAAAAGGAAAGAAGGAAGGAAGGAGACAAAGAAAGGAAAAAGAGAAAGAAAGAAAGGAAAGAGAGAGGAAAAAGAAAGGAAGGAAGGAAGGAAAGAAGGAAGGAAGGAGACAAAGAAAGGAAAAAGAAAGAGAAGAAAGAGGGAGAAAGAAAGAAAGAAAGAAAGGAAGGAAGGAGACAAAGAAAGAAAGAAAGAAAGAAAGAAAGAAAGAAAGAAAGAAAGAAAGATAATTCTAGAAGGTAGCAGTGGCAAATCCTGTCTGTAACAGTGGCAAACCACAACACTGACGCTTCTCTTAAATTACAGGAGTTGAGTGACATGTGTGAATAAATGAATGCCTTATTATCATGTGAGCAATCACCCATTAGTGGTATGTGCTTCACTTTAAGTGGCATGCTGGCAAAGATTTGTGTTTTTTGGTTTTTTTTACATTTATATCCCACCCTTCTCCGAAGACTCAGGGCGGCTTACATTGTGTGTAAGGCAATAGTCTCATTCTATTTGTATATTTATATACAAAGTCAACTTATTGCCCCCCCAACAATCTGAGTCCTCATTTTACCTACCTTATAAAGAATGGAAGGCTGAGTCAACCTTGGGCCTGGTGGGACTAGAACCTGCAGTAATTGCAAGCAGCTGTGTTTAATAACAGGCTTCTTACAGCTTGAGCCACACCGGGGCCCTTCTGCTTTCGGGGTGTGTGTGTGTGTGTGTGTGTGTGTGTGTGTGTGTGTGTGTGTGTGTGTGTGTGTCCTGAAACCCCGGAGCAAGCAGTTCTCCGCCCGTTTCTTTTCCCACCTCTTCTCCCCCAGGTTTGAGTTTTTCTCTCTCCAGGAAAATGGCTGCAGCTCTCAGTTACTTCATTTGCTAGCGTCTTCTGGAAAGCTTTGAAGATGAAAAGAGTCAGTGTGAGGTGTTAAGCCACCTTTCATGGTTTATTCATGGACTTCTAAAATATGTAGGATAGCGGGATGAAGAGAAAGGGAGAGGGGGAATAAAACAGTCACACCATTCCCCCAGATAATTCTGCATGTTCCTAGAAACGGAAGTGGGCAGATGCCTCCCACTCAGAGTTACTGGTGTGAGATGGGAGGCCATACAAATTTGATAGACAGACAGACAGACAGATAGATAGATAGCCCTTAGATCGATTGACAGTGCTTTTACAGCCCTCTCTAAGCGGTTTACAGAGTCAGCCTCTTGCCCCCAACAATCTGGGTCCTCATTTTACCCACCTCCGAAGGACGGAAGGCTGAGTCAGCCTTGAGCCTGGTGAGAGTCGAACTGCCAAATTGCAGGCAGCCGGCAGTCAGCAGAAGTAGCCTGCAGTACTGCGCTCTTAACCACTGCGCTACCGTGGCTCGTAACCGCGAACGGTTTCTCAAGAGACAGTCATTAACAAGAACTTAGCTCTAAGTTCACATTGGGCAGTGTTTAGTTTGAACCGGGCTTGTTTTGGCACGGTGAGTCGTCCCCGTTTATCTCTTCCACCCTTCCTACCCTCTCACTGACTGACAATAAATATATCGAGGGCGCACAGCTGCCTAGCTGGCTGGAGGTATGCACCATGTGGCAAGAGGTTTGGAAGCAAGATCTATAAAGAATGGAATGAACTGTAGAACCGAGCTGTAATTTTCATCAGTGTGACATCTAAGCTAGTTCTTTGCCTTCTGTTCCTGTCTAAACATTCAAGATAAATTATGATCCGGGACATCATCTGTCAATAAAACAACCGAATCTTAATGGGAGCTTTCAGGAGGCAACCGATCCAGTTGATTCTTTTCTTTGCACAACAAGAGGGGACTTAAGAGCAGGCTCAACTTCCCTAATTTGCAGCAGGATATTTCCCCTCCGCCCCCCCCCCCACCCCCGCCAGGGCAAATTGACATCCGAGAAAGTATTATGAAAATACATCTGCTGCACTGTGTTGAAAAGAAAAAAAACCCAGCCCCAAATCAGTGTTCCCTTATGACTCTTCTCATTCAGTTTGATATGATAATGTTGCATGCTAACTACGGGACTCCCCTGGGAAAGGGTTTGGAAATTTTATACAGCGCGAAATGTGAGAGTTAAAATCTGATATTTGGTTAAAGCTGGAATGGCCACTTCACTGCCGATCGGTAATAATTATCCTTCTCTAAGCAGTTGTCCTACTTCAGACAGAATAACAAGAGTCAGAAGGACCTTGGAGGTCTTCTAGTCCAACCCCCGGCTCAAGCAGGAGACTCTATACCAGTGATGGCTAACCTTGTTCTCATTGTGGGCCGAA